>NW_023503493.1:8923787-9226817 GCF_014529535.1 Bradysia coprophila | reverse complement strand
CGACCTTTTACAGCAAAATTTAATTTAATGTTAAATCGTTTGAAGTAAAAGATTTTGTATAAATCTGTCGGAAATACTTCTGACAATTAAAATAGCAGACACGGTAATGCCTTTACTGTATGTGGAAGAATAAGATTCTTGTGATCAAAAACTATTTACACAATTTTTGCCGTGTAATTACATAGATCGTGCGAATCTATGAATGTTTCTGTCTTTCAACCATTTTTAGACCCGTACGAAGTACTGGGGTCTTATAGGTTTACGCATACGTTTGTAACACGTCGAATTGGACTCCCTGAGTAAGGGGAAACCTATTGTGGTTGTCCAGAGATGCCAAATCAGCAAGAAAAAAAATGTCCGTCTGTCCGTCCGTCCGTCCGTCTGTCTGTCTGCACGATAACTTGAGTAAAACGCATCCGATTTTGAAAATTCTTTTTTTCCCCGTTTGGTAATGTCAAAAGACAGGCTAAGTTCGAAGATGAGTGATTTTGGATCGACCCCTCCTGAGCTGGGGCCCAATAAGTGCTTTACGGTTTTTCGAAGATATCTCCGGACATTTAAACGCTATACTCGTAAATGTACATCGAATGAAAGATATTTAAAATACCGATCGACAAAAAAAAAGTTTATGGAAATCGGATGACCGACTCGTGAGTTAGATCCCTTGGTGTGAAACAGGCACAGGGCGGCAAGCAGTTTTTGCTTGTAGGTCGGCCAAATTTGAACATATTTCGTTCGTTTTAGCTTTATTAGATAGGTATTGACCGTACCAATCAGGGAAAAAAAAGTTTATGAAATTATGTTCTCCGGAGCGTGAGCTAGGTCTCTTGGAGTGAGCTCTCATCTGGCTACTCGGCCGTACAGTGAACGTGGAGTATTTTGTCAATATCTCGAGTAAATTTTGACCGAATTTCATGATTTTTTTTTTGTTTGAAAGGTATTAACGAATGTAAAGCGTCGGTACTATTTTCGGTTTCCTAACAAAATGGCTGCCGGCGGCCATATTGGATTTTAGTAAAACGATATAAAGTGGGAAAAATGATGCTTAGAGAGTTTCTGTTAACATGGAAATAATGTGTTAAGTGTGAGGGGTTTCAGGGATTCCATGTATGAACATCTATATATACCTATATACAGCTATATTGAGCTATATACAGGCATATAGAGCTATATAATAGCATATTCCTCTGTGAAATGTTTATTTACAGTGAAATATAGGTAAATATAGCGGTATATAGCTGTTTAAATAGGAATTTATGAAATTTGACTTCGTACGGGGCTGTCTATATTGCCTCCGGCAATTTAATTGTATATGATAACAAGGCAAAGAGTGGATAATGTAAGTGATTTAAAAGGAAGAATAGTTTTTCAGCAGAGAAGAAAATGAAGTAAGAGAAATGAAGAGTTTCACATTAAAGGCTTTTGATACGAATAGGTGTTTCGTACGGGTCGGCGTTAGCTATGTTTTTTTATTAAATAAAAAATGGAACAAAATAACATGATGACACCCCATCATACCTCTGCTCCACTTTTTGCAACACAATAAATAAACCAGAGGAATTCTTTTTTGTTCGAAGCTGCACACGTTCCCAGAATAAGAAAATAATTTCAAAATGTAAATCGATATTTTTCAATTATTTTTCTAATTTCTGAATTTATTGCTGGTATACTTGTATGCTATGCTGGTGTATACAAATACGTTCGTTTTCGCCATTAAACATCACGTTAAAATCGATGCGAGTCAAAAGAAAATTCAATTAACCCCAATATTCTTGTTGCATGGAATTTATTAATAAAATAACTGCGGTGTAGTAACGACGTCTTCGCCTTGCTAGACAAACTCTGTTTGTTGTTCACCGTTTAAAGCCATTTACGAGATCCTTGAGGTGAACGTTTCTAGATGACAAAGAGCGAAGCAACAACAAAACAATTTGAACACAAACGACGGTGTTAACATCGTCATTCGCTTGTTCAAAGACATAGATATAACATCACAATGAACCGTTTTTTTTCTCGCCATGATACGTAAACGAGAACAGAATGCAAAAATTTAATGGCGTGCGACGTGTTAATATGCGTGACGCGTTCCACTTTTTTATTATTATTATTCTCGCCCATTTATATAATAGTTATTTGCTTACCGAGAGCGGAGCTAGAGCCGCAATCGTCTCGAGTTAAAATCTTCTATTTTCTGCCAGAGGTGAACACAATGTTTATGTATAAGGTCTGATTAACTGTTTTACTCCACGAAACAATAACGTAAATTTGCTGCACACCTTCTCAAAACAAATACAAAAGGGACAGTTTGGGAGAGAAAATTTCTATTTTCTACACTGTCAAAACAAGAGGCGAGAAAATAACTTCACTTTCTCATGGCCTTTTAAGTGGAGAAAATAAGGGTAATCACACCGCACATATGAAAAATAATGTACCGAACAGAGACTAACACCACCCCCGTTTGTGTGGTGACTTATACCATTCCCCTATATCTAGCAAGTCGCACCAGCAAAAGCTGTATGGATGCTTTTAAAATCTATTGAATCGTATCTGTCTGCGTATGAATGTGGAGAAAAGGTTTCTTAAGTGGTGTATAGGTTTTGCCGATGTGAAGCGATCGAAAACGTTTTGGGTGTGAAAAATGGGACATGCAAGTAAAGGTAGATTCGTATGGATTGTGACGACGAGTTGTAAGGGGATTATAGTAAATGCGGGATGATTCAGCAAATTCGAATGAAAAATTAACCGTTTGAGCATCTGGTGAAAAGAAACTTACATTTTTAGAAAAAGTATGGCAGGTGGTATCTGAAGACAAAGTAAAGTTGGTCTGATATAAAGGAGTAAATTCTTCGCAATTCTAAGATACCGTCTCCATGGCAGTAATGGCTCCTAATGATTCCTTGGAAGCCACATATAGGTTTGCCCCTCAATTCGCACTGGTAATCTCTCTATTTGCACATATTTACGTGACAGCATTTATACAATTCAATTTACTGCATTTGAGCTCAGATATGACTTCATCGGAACTATCAATATGTGGAAGTTTCGTCTAGAGCTTTGAGTTCTCGACGAAATTTAACTTTATACACAGATAAGAACTTGAGATTAAAATTTTAGGTCCGCCTGGGATTACTTTCGATTTGTAAGGGACGGTTAGGGATTAAAGAGCGTATTTTAATCTCACGCGGATTTACTTTTCTGTAACAACAGTTCGAAGTAAACTCCGATTGTATTAAGAACGGCTGGAAACCTCTAAAAAATGAAAGTGATTCCTGAGGGATTAAATTTTAATTCCAAAAAAGATTCGGTCGTGTACTATTAATCCCCTAATAGATTTAAGGCTACTTTCATATTTATATCTGTGTGCGAACCATGCCATTTCGACAGTCTTTGAAAATGTATTTTAATCGTTACAACCGTAATGCTAAGTGTCAATATGACCCATTCGTTGGCATTAATCTACCCACATCAATAGTCCATCGTTCCAGTACGATTGCATTTAATGCCATTTATTCACAATACCAACGATGAGGTAAAGTAAAGCCCAAGAATTTAATTTACTATCAACATTCATCGACGAACGTATAATTGAATTTCTGATGGTAATGTAATATGCTGTTCCCGAAGCGTTATGTACACCAAAATGGATTGCGGACCCACACACAATACCGTATTGATTAACATTCGAATATCGAATTTAGTCTGAGCTCTTGTATTTTTCTATAAAAGATATTCAATCAAATAATGTAACCGAGCCAACAACAGCAACAACAACAAAAGATTCCGAAAAGTAAAGGCAGCCACAGCGAAAGACAATAAACGGAACAGCAATATCCGTTTAGGTATCGTTTGTATTCGTCGATAAAGGTAGATTTTACCGCCAATATCGTCGTTACCATTCAACCCATATAGCAATGGTAGCAACTTTTCGGGGAGCCACAGATGACGTTCATAACATTGTAAATTATTGATGATATTGCCAACAGGAACAGGATATCGGCGGATATCAATCATTCCAAATAATCGAACATTCAATAAGTCTTACAACACAAAGCAAACATTATTTTACGTTTGAGGTATCCACAATAATTTATATTGTGTGCCGGTCGCCCGCCCCCCATTTCGACGATCTGTATCTTTCATTCATAAGAGGAGATACATTTATGTATTCTCTCCACCACATACCGAATCCGAATCCTTCATCCAAAAAATAACGATTTATAAATTTGGTATCGTTCTTCAGTTTAATGGTATATACGTTGGGTCAGCGTTGCTGAAAAATGAGAGCACAATATACCACTTTGCGTTTTTTTTTCTTCGTCGTTTTGTTATTTTTATAGATTTTTATGAGTGGTTTTTGAGGAAAAATAAATATTATTGTTGAAGAGCGGACAATGGAACGGAGGAAAAGCGGTTTGTTGCCCGGGGTGAATTCGGTAATCTTATAGCATAATAACATATGCCACTCATGTTCAACACTAACAGTGAAAATGTGTGCACCCAGAAGATGATGATGATGTGTGGTTAGAAAGATTCAAATTGATTGAAGTTTGTTGAAATTTGGGGAAAAAGTTATCGGATTTTCCGATTGATTCGTTTGATTGTCATGACTACACAGTTTGTACACCATTACGTAATCGCAAGCTGAATTATAGCATTATGTGAGATGCATTTGATGCATTTCATTCAGCTTTCACCATCGACTTCTACAAACCTAATCTGTTCAATCAGTGCATCAAGACATTTAGCTCTCCATGTAGTTGATAGTTTGTTTAAACAGTTAAGTCTTCGCCTCTATTCCATTGTTTAAACGAACTGTTACGTAAGCGGAGAGCTAAACGGTGTAGGTGAGGGCATGTTTTTATTGACACGAAGTAGATCTAACTCAAGTTTGACTTTTGTTATGCTGACAGAAAAAACAAAAGAAAATTTAAATTAGGTCTCTTTTCCGTATCTATGTGCTGTGCAGCTGTATTAACTATAACTACACGCAGAAACACGAAAGAGACCTAATTCATAATTTTGTACTACTCGACTTTGAAAGGAGAACTAAAGCAAAACGTCGGTATGTACAACTCTTTTGTTCTTTTGTCATGATTGACAGTGTAACTAAAGAAAAATTTAAACTAGGTCTCTTTCGCATAGGTATATATGTAACTAGAGTTACGCATTGCATATATGAAGGAGAAATATACACGACGTCATGTAAAAAAGAAAAACGTAGGCTAACTGTGGAGTGTGGATTTACATAGCAACGTAAAAGTGACAGATGCAAAAATTTTCTCATACGGCAACTCGAAATTTCATTCATAATTTTAATTTTATGAATGAAATTTCGGGTTGCAGTATTTAAAAAACATTGCATCTGTCACTTTTACGTTGCTATGTAAATCCACGGTAAGAGACCTGTGTTGGTAACACTGATTTTGAGCTAGTTGCATGTCAAAATTCAAAATTTTTCTTCTGTTATTTTGTCAAATTTGACAGGCGAACAAAGAAAATTTTTGAATTAGGTCTCTTTCGAATCACTATGTACAGGTACATACCTCATTACAAATTTTTATTTTTTTTCCTGGCAGATTTGACAAAATTTCAGAAAAAAGTTTGAATCTCTTTTGCGCTGCTATGGGTGCACCTGCAGTAACTCTACCAGTAGCTACACATAGAGATGCGGAGAATTCAACTTTTTTTTTTGTTTTTTCTATTTTGTCAGCAGGAGAACAGAAGTTTTTTTTTTAATTAGTCTCTAGTTTCATTGATTTTTAATAGCTTGAAGATCGACTAGAATGTAACCATAAAGCGCTGTAGACATTAAATCAACATTTCTGTGCCGATAAGCCTCATTACAACTTTATGTGTTGAAAGAAAAAGATGTCTGGTTTTGATCGAAACGAATAAAGAAAAATTAAAGGTCCACAAAAGACATACAACAATTTATGCATGACAACCGCAATGACAGGCTCATAAATCTTTTCAACGGATTTTTTTTTCGTCCCCATTTTCTGGCATGATTTTGCAACTTTAAAATCGTCTTTAGTTTTTTATGTTCATTATATGCGCATTATTTACTTATATACCGACAAGGACATGAACAACTAAAACATGTACTGAATTCTACATTATAAACGTAAATGAGATATTGTCTCGCAGGAAATTGTCTTTCATACTTATTTATGAAGATGATGATATACCTTACAAGCTCCAAATTAATAATGTAAACACCGCAACCGTATCATAACATAATTACGGTTTGGTTTTTTATGCAGCCTTCGCTACACAAAACTACCCCTTGCGCTTTTCCCACTTATCGTTAAACAAAAAGCTAAAGCGAGTGATGAAACTACGAAGTTCTTTACTGCTTAAGTTTTTGCAAAGTTAAATGTGTGCCGTGGAATGGAAAAAATATTTTTATTTTTTTTTAAACTAAACTTACCGGTCTGTGTGCTTGAATCGAAAAATGTGCTTGTCGTTTCCACTGTCATCGTATTGAAAGTGCCATCTGTGATTTGAGCACAAGAATCTCGTCGTCCTCGGTATCTATAAAACGTTTGTATATTTGATAAAGCTTTTTGCTAGCGGTAAACGCTTTTAATGGAAAATTGCTTTTTTGTCAAGTCGAGTCAAGTATACCCTACAGTGCTTTCAAAAAGGAAAATCGAACTCGAAATGAGCTTTGAGCTTTCAAAACAATATAAATGCAGGATTGAAGACAGAAACACTAGCAAAAATAATGCACGTACCTTGATGTGTCATCGCTCTGCGAGCTTTGCCGTCGAAAGTTTCGACATCGAATCATTTCTTCTGTTGTTGATTGGCGACGAAATCCTCTTGAAATTAGAATTTCTTCAGTGGTTGATTGTCTTCTGATAGCAGGACGTGATTCTGGGAGTGGTGGTGGTCTTGCAGACGGACTTTGATCTCTGAATATTTTCAAAATAATATAAAAAATGCTCACCACATTAACGGAATAAGAATATTACCTTGATGAGCAACAACTACTCGAATCGGGGGACCTTGGTGTACCTAAATATCAACAAATGCGACTTTTCAATTTAATATTGAACCAAATAAGATTTTCGAAGAGAAACTTACGTCCAGCCGATGACGATTGTCTTCGCAAGCGTGTTCGTCTACGTGGGCTTCCTTCACGTTCACGACTTCTATCTGGTGATAAATGAGCACGTGAATCGCGTCGTCCCCTTGATGCACTATCTGGACTCAAACTGTCCCGTCTTGCGCGTCCTTCCATATCATCAACGTCTGGGCTTAACGCAGGCTGTGATCCACGTCTACTACCTCCTACTCCTACTCCTAATGGAAGACAAGATTCATCGTAAGCCGTTGCCTGTCTTTGGAGCCGTTTCAAACCTTTAGTGGAACGTTGCGTAAAAATACAAAAGAGGGAACACAAACACACACAAATCCGGATTTACCTGAACGCTCAGGACTTGCCCTGGAATCACGACGCTGTACTCGTCCACACTGTGTGGTCGAGTCTCTTCTACCTTTTGGTGGTGCTGTGGGACTGGTAGCAGGAGGTGTCACTGAACTCATTACGATTGTTGGCGGTGGAAGAGCCTGACAACCCGTATCAACGACATGACAAACCGGAAATAATTGTGGTCCCGAATCGGTTGAGCTGGTCGACGGACGTTGCTCTTGACGAAAATTTGGTAGCTCTGCTACGACTAAAGAGTCTCGGCGCTTTTTCGTACTCCCAACAACTTTCGGCGGTGGAGTAGTATTCGACTGACCAATTGTTGAATCCCGTCGTCCACTGCGATAACTTTCACCCGATCCGCGACGCGATCCATTGCGTGTACAATCGGTCGATGTGTCAGTGTTGGTGTTCTCTTTGTCTTTTTCATTCGGACTCTCTTTACGAGGCCAGGCCCGTTGAAAATCCGATTGATGCGATTCACGTCGCGATCTCATACTTTTGATACCCGAATCGGCACTCGATTCGCGACGCTTTCTCAATGGCGGGGCATGCGATGATGCCTGTATGGTCGTATTGTTGTTATATTGCGAATTATCGGCTGTGGTTCGACCCCAAGGAAGACTACGGGCCAGATCGGCAAGCGTTTCACGTCGATTGAGCGGTGGCTTTTGATTACGCTTCGAACCGCCGCTCCACTCACGCAAAATATCGGTCAATTGAGCTAAAGAACTGCGACGACGACGTTGTGCGCCTGAAGGAGGAGATGTACTTGGAGGGGAATTGGCTGAAATTTGAGCAGCCGAATCGCGTCGACCTGTTACCGGAAAAAACAACTTTCTTGGTAATTTTTCCAATAATATCAAACTTAACTCAGGCTTACCTCCAAGTCTTTGACGTATCGTTGACTCTTCCAGCTGAGATAAAAAGAGAATTTGTTTGATAAAAATGGTTTAAATCGACTAAATTCCACAGACTAACCTGCTCTCGTACCATTTCGTCCCAGCCATTGCCACCTTGCCACACTAGTCCCACTTGATGGGACATAATGGGTAAGTTGCAGACGAAACATATGGCTGTCATTGTCCTAAAAAAAGATTTTTTTATTATTTTAACAACAAATTACTAAGCGTTCAATTGGAATATATATTTTAGTTTTGAAAGTAATGCAAGCCGTGTCATCAAAAAAATGCGTGTCTACATCAAAAGCTCAAAAGCGTAACGGAAACAATATTTTCGTTCAGGCCCAAAACACACGAGCAATTTTGCGTTGCCGAGATCGACAATTTTTCTGCATTTTCCATTGTGCTACATACCGGAATGTGAAATGCTGCATAATTGTCCATCTCAGCAACTCAAAATTGCTCGTGTGTTTTCTGCATTCTTCTTCAATCAATTTAGCCATGATTTGCTGATTATCACGTTAAATTGAACAACATTCTTAACTGGTAGATTATTACCTTAAATATGAAAATTGTGAGGAATATCTAAATGAAAATTTATGGGAAATTCACTGAAGGGAAAGAATTCACTTCAATCTATCAGTTAACTATGCTAAACATATTATAGTCGAATTATGTCTTAACTCAGACATTTTGCTATTATGAAATCAAACTTGGTTTAATTTCGAAAACTATGCAACAGTTTCCTGTTGCGAAAATATTTGCGATTTTAATAATAACGGTTTAATCAAGAAAACGAATGCTAATAAAAACTGTCTATCTCTATCCAAACATCGTAACAACGTAACAACCGAAGGGGAAAAGAGAGAGATTGGACTTTACAATATACATCAGCGACTGTTGCTTGGTGAAAGCTTTCGATATTGAATTAGGCTTCATTGTAAGCACATTCATACATTTTTGGAAAATTGTTTATTAAATCGAAGTGAAAAATGGGATATACGATGTTTGGGAACTCTGGGGATTTGAAGCAAAAATGTTCAACAGAATTTTCTTCGATAAACTTGTACAGGGGACGTAACTGTAATTTTGACATGGATTTGCTCCAGATGTTAATCAGACCCATAACTCACTCCCATAAAAATGAATGAAAAGTTTTTTATTATATGATTGGACCCGATGAAAACCCCTTCAACCCATTCGTTCCGTAAAATAGTCTTCCATGTAATTAATATAAGTAGCCATTAAATTTATTAAATAAATGATTACTCTCAGCAAAAGCATCCAAACCATTACAGTAACTATAAAAAAATGCAAAATGCTTCTAAGAATCGTTTTAAAGAAAACTTTCTGCATTTCTTTAAATATAAAAAGATAAACAATCAAGTTTACTTAAAACTATGCAAACGGTAAGGCTGCGAGCGCACTTACGCCGTTTAGCACTCCGTTTACGAGTGAACAATGGAAGCTCCTCCCACTTTCCATTGTTAAAACGTAAACGGAGAGCTAAACGGTGTAAGTGCGCTCGCAGCTTAAAGCTTGCAGTTAAATATATTTAATAAACTTCGAACATTTCATATTGTGACTACTCGAAGTGAAATACAAAGCAAAATTTTAAAATCAACAAATTAAATTAGGAGTGGAGGAAACCACTTCATTTACATTCAATGTTTCAACACGTTTTTATGATCGCGTAAATGGACGAGCAATCGAAATGGCTGTGTTCAATACAAAAATCTAATATATTTGAGCTTTCGTTTCCAAACAGCATTTCCCAATAAGAACATCCTAATCCTAAATAGGGTTGCTTCAATTCTGCGTTAATTATTCCGTTTTCGAAAATATGTTCGAAAAAGTTCAGCTGCGTCGCCCCAGCAGTACTTTTACCTCAAAAAATTGACCAAAATTGATTAAAATGTTTTTAAGAAATTCGAAATTTGAACGTAATTTGGCGGATGCAATATCCCAAAATGTATTAGATTTGTATTACATTTCGTCATAATAGTTATTTATCTACCAAGGTAGGTATGAAAGTATTTTCTCGCACTAGATGTCGATTGTCGACCCGAGGCGAAGCCGAGGTCGACAACACGTCGTGTGCGAAAAAATACCGGCATACCTACCGTGGTAGATACAACGTTTTTCGCAATTTCGGGCCATAATCACCTGTCCAATGCAAAAAATGTCCTACATTTTGTAACAAAATTCTTGTGTATACAGAAATTTATTTGAACGATCAAGAAGGCTGCATTATAATACACATTGCAATGTGATGTAAAGAGACGCGTTGAATGAAATCGAGTAGTCAATGCTTAGTATATACGCTTCAACAATACGTTCGATATAATTGTGTGACTCTATAGCCGAATGGCTACAGTCGCTGCTTTGTGTTCAAATACCTTTTGGTGTCGGGGGTTCGATTTCTGGTCAATGCAAGATTTTTATTTATAAAAATTTAGCCTTCGTTGAAGATAATTGATATCGCACTGTGTCCGGGAATACAGTGAAATAAATACCTTCAAAACGACATGCATGGAAAGGTGATGATTATGGACCGGAATTGCGAAAAAATACTAATGCCATCGCTGCTCTATTTTTTTTGTGAAACCAGAGCGCAAAGAATGATATACTCAAAAAGATCGTGTTTTCCTATACGTCATCTGACGTAATGAAGTATCTAAGTGCTTATAGCCGTAAGCTTCAAATCGTAAATAATAAGTCCCTGCACTGCATCTATCTGGAATCTCTTTGAAAGACTGTCTGAAAGTTTGTTGTAACAGATGTTTTCGACGAGCTATTTACGAGAACCCACGCACACACATGTAGACGGTCGAGTCAAATGTGAAAATATATAAAACTTTCCTTGTGGAAAAACGAAAAGAAAACGAAAGCAGAAAGTGTAACATGGGAAATGTGTATACGTTACGTATACCAGTTCTGTATATAAAACAAAGTTTTCGCAGACGCTTGAGCGTCAAATTAAATGATCTGAATTCAATAAAAAAACATTCGAACTTTTAAAGTGAATTGAAAATTTCGCAAGAATATTATTAGGCTAACATTTACGATTAATTGACTTTTATAACAATTTTTGGTTTCGTTTTACTTTGTTTGTTTTGTTTTTTGTTTTAGTATCGAACTTGGTGGAGCAAAAGGTACACTTTCCACGATAAAACGTTGTAAGGAAAATTAGAAAGAAAAAAACCATTCAGCAACATTCTCATAGCCTGATGAGTACCAATGCACAATGTGACCGTTTATTCCTACTTAGTTGTAAGCTGTAAACGTAGTCAAATTGTACTCCCTGGCAATCAACATGATAAATTTTAGTGAAATTAACTACTTTCACCACAAACTAACCCACTTCAAAATGATACCACTTGTTGACTGTACAAGTGGTTATGCGTTTTATTTATTGAACGGTTCTAAAATTGGATATTCGAAACTGTTGATCTACTAAATATAATAACACTGACTGTAATGTATGGAATTAAACGAAAATCATTTTGATTTTCCAACATTTTTTTGTGGTTGGTAGAACGTCATGAGTGAAACCCATTCAAACAACGCGGAACTGCATAATTGATTTTCCAATTTGCATACACGTTAAGCAAAGTGTGCTTGAATGGTAATTTGGTGGGAAAAATGTAATCGCTGTTCTATTTAAGTAAGATTGAAAAGTGTTCTTCGTACACGAAAATAGCGGAAATATCCACGTTTGTACAGGACGATTACGATTTATGTGTGAGACTCAAATACTACATTTCGTACATTTGCCATGAAATTTGTGTGGAACTAAAGTTCGAAACAGAACTTGCTCTTAACCTGAACCAATTGAAAAAAGATTCAGGTCAATTTCAGGTTCAACCCAGGAAATATCCCAAAGCCTGAAAATTATTGATAAGTTCACCCTGAAATAGTTACTGCAGTATTCAGATTGTTCTGACAGTTTTTGAATAGATTGACTTGAAACCTGACCACTGACCCGTATATTTCATGTTGAATGATTTCGCACTATTTTGGGTCATTTTGAGATTCGGACTTAGGTTACAGGTAACTTAAGGTCAAGTTTGGATTGCACTAAAAATTCGACATTTTCTTATGATTTCCTTAATGTTTTGAAAATGTTCCCCGAAAATAGTTCCTGCAAAAAAGAGTTGAAAATCTCGCTTGTCAAGGGCAATCTACATTAACTGCCACATGGCTGTATTTTTTGTAGGAGAGAGACCTGGAGACAAAGTTACAAGTGACAGATATGATTTTCAACAATTTTTAGCCCCGTACGAAGTACAAAGGGGCTTATAGGATTACGATGCCGTGTGTAATTGATGGAATTCGAAGCAGACGGTAAGGGCAAAGTGGTTGCCTATGTTCATAGATGACGAATCTGCAATAAAAATTTTGTCTGTCCGTCTGTTTTTTTTTTTTTAAATAATCCATTTATTATCATCCCAATATATTTCTGTGTGGAACACTATTTACATCTCGAATCTATTATAATCTATTAACGTAACAATTTGTCTGAAATTAAATTAGTCCAACATTTTTTAGTCTTCCTAACATCGTCTTATAAAAATTTAGCACAAAAGAAATATAACAATAGTCCAACATAGTCCAAAAAATAGAGTAAAAAATTTGCGTACACAGTACAAGTCAAAACTATTCTAAAACAAATAGCAAAAATAAATAAAATCAAAATTTCAAAAAAGACCTAGAAGGTCTACATCACAGATCATTTTTTTTTTTTTAATTCACAAGAAAAGTAAAGTATCACACAGGTAACCAGTCAATTTAGAAACACAAAAGGCGAGACCGGAGAAAAAGTGTCACTTTCACGCATAACCTTCAGTCTCACTTTAGCTTTAAAAGTTCTTATGCACGGCAGATTTCTGATCTCACTTTCAACACAATTGTAGTCATTTATCGCGGTGACTAGAGCTGCATTCGACGAATTTAGCGATGAGGAAACTGAGGAATACATGTTGAAATTATGAATGGCTGAAGCTCTTCTCATCGACCGACCGTGAACTGCGGCATTGGATTGGAAATGAAAATTGTGTTTGGTCAGGTGTCTGACGTATTTATGCATGTTGATGATCCGCTCCGCTTTAACAAGTTCGGTCACCGGTAATAATCCCGAACTGTACAGGTAGGTCGTTGGCGTGCACCGGTCCAGACGAAATATAGCTTTGATGCAACGGTTCTGTAGAGTTTGCAGTTCCTTCAGCTTATACATAGCACAGTCTCCGTAAATGGGCAGCATGTACAGTAGATGACTCTGGACATACGCAAAATAGATACTTTTCCTCTTTTGCACAGGAATGAATTTGCTCTTTCGCCACATTAAGGAGATGAAAGGTGTAATTTGCCTCTTGATGTGATTCACGTGCTCGTGGAAATTTAACGCTTCGTCAATTACTAGTCCCAAATACTTGAACTTGTTGACTCGTTTAATCGAACTGCCATCGATGACAATGTCCAGGTTTTCAATGTGCCTGGCACGACCAAACAACATAAAACAAGTCTTCCCAACGTTGAGGGACAGTACATTCACATTCAGCCAGTCGTGCAACAGGTCGATGTCATGCTGCATTGCAAATCGAAGTTGTTCCTCAGTGTCAACCGAATACAGCAAGGCAGCATCGTCAGCATACAAAACCAATTGACCAATGAAATCGAGTTTTAAGACATCATTGATGTAAATTATGAAGCTCAGGGGACCCAATTTCGATCCTTGTGGTACACCAATTTTGACATGTTTGAAATCGCTAGTGCTGTTTCCAATGCAGGTTGCTGTTTTCCGGTTCATCAGATAACTCGAGATCAATTTAACTGCATGAGGAGATAGGCCCAAGCGCTTCAATTTCCTTGTTAAACGTGTGGGATCTACTGTGTCAAAAGCCTTCCTGAGATCAATGAACAGAGCGGCCACGAATTTACGTTTGTAGTTTGATTTGACAAAGTCGATTAATTGGAGAGCAGCGCTAAAACAGCTGGAGTCCTTTATGAAGCCGAATTGATTGCCAATGAGTAGGCCGATACTCTCCAAATAAGCATACAGTTGCCTCAGCAGCAATTCCTCAAACACTCTGTCACATCTGTCACGTCGATATCTTGAGTAAATCAAATCCGATTTCAAAAATTTTTCCCTGAAAGATAGTCGAAATAGTGAGGCTAAGTTCGAAGATGGGCAATGCCCATTGGGCATATTCGGGTCGGCCCTTCGTGAGTTAGGGCCACCTTAGTGATTTAAGGTCTTTTGGTGATATTTATGGCATAATAAACGATGGAAATGTAAATGATAGGTATTGTCAATACCAATCCAGGAAAAAAAAGTTTTTTAAAATCGGGTGAGTGGACCGTGAGTTAGGGCCTTAGAAGTGAAATGCTACTAGGGCCCTATGTGTATTTTACATAGAACTCGAGTAAATTTCATTCGTTTTTCGTAATTTTTGTTTGATTTGGAAGGTAATCGAATGCCGAATAGAATGTTGTTGAAAAAAAATTAAATTTGGGTCCTTGGCCTAAGGCCGCTACTAGGGCCCTATGTGTATTTTACATATAACTCGAGCAAATTTCATCCGTTTTTCGTAATTTTTGTTTCATTTGGGAGGTAATCAAAGGCCGAATAGAATGTAGTTGAAAAAAATTTTAAATTTGGGTCCTCGGACTGAGGCCGATACTAGGCCCTTCAAAAAAATAAAATTTTAGGGCGATTTGAAATTTTTGTTTCATTTGAAAGGAACGTCGTACGGGGCTTCGTAATTGCGCTGTGCGCAATTTGTAAGATGTACACATTACATAATAATTTTACTTTAACTACATTAACCGGCACAATAGGTTTACGGTCAAAGTAGGGTGACAGACGCACTAGGGTCACGTACGCAATAGATATACGGGTTTGTACGGGGCTCAGTCGCAGCAAACGCTCCGACTGTTCTGATGGCTCGTTTTTGTCGGCACTACGTGGAACGAACGAATTGATTAATAACTCGCATGAAATGGTTAAAACGGACTCAATGGAGAAATATTCTACGAAATGTATACTCAATTTGACAAACCCTGAAAAGAAAAACTTATTGGAGTTTCATTCGCTTTTTCTCTGAAATATAATAAATTTTCAATTTTTTAATTTAGTTTTCAAAAAGGAAATAGGAAAAATATGAAATCAAAAGCACAAAATATGCAAAGCGACAGAATTCAATGGGCTTTAAAAAAATCCCGTTAACATATTACATTATTCATAAGCTAATATTCATTTCAGCATTAAAAAAAAATTTGTTACAGTGCGGTTTTCAATTCAATATAATTTTCATATGTTACGAAACGGCCAAATCAAAAATTTTGAACATAAAACTGAACTTGTGATTCAATATTCATGACGAAATTCACGATTAAAATGTGAAATGCGAAATTAAAAAAATCAGAGCAACGCAAATTGATTATTGTTATTTGAGTAATAAAATATGTAAAATCGTATATTAAATGCATAGATAGTTTAACGAGAGAGTGAAAAAATAGCAATTTTGCAAACTAGTAAATGGGATTGTTTTGCGCACTAGAGTGAGTTTGCCGATACGAGCGAAGCGAGTTCGACAACACATCGGGAGTGCAAAACTATCTCATTTACTAATGTGTTAGTAACAATATTTTATCTACTGCTGCAGCCATGCACATTTAGAGTTACCGTCGTATTATAAAATTCTTAGTTCTCTAACTTCTCCCATATCTCCATAACGAGTATAAATGGAGAAATGAGAGAAGGAAGCAAAATGAGAGAAATAAGAAACTTATAACAACGACGGTACTTTTAAATGTGCATGACTACAGTGAAAATATTCATAATTTTCATACAATACCACATCTACGAGTTGACTAACAAATGATCGTAGTAGGATTCTGTCAAATGTGTGCACAAATACTTATAATATATTGGTTATATGCATAACTGGCCATTTAGAGAGCGACGTATAGTGTCAAAATTGACAGAATTGTTCTAATGTAAATTTAGACACTTTCCGTCCCCCACATGTCGGTCCTAAATGGCCAGTAGGGAATATAACCGAATACATAAATATTTGCTAAATTGATGCTGAAGATTATGAATATTTTCAACTTACAGTAGATAAATTAAGAGATAAGGTGGCAGATTTTTGCAACAAATAAACTCGCAATATAGCAATATAGCATTCGAACGAAAAGCAAGTTTACTTTTAGGTCTAATTAAAAATTTCAAACTTTTATTTTTTATGGTTTTTGTTTCTATTGCTGGACCTGTAATGTCGGAGTTTTGTCATGCTCATGGTACATATCTGAGGCCGTAAATCCTGGGCGCGAACCGCAGCTTTGATCAACACTTACACAGTGAGTTGGGTTATTGGAAAAATTGGGGACTTAATGCTGGAATGTTACAAACAAACAAAAATATTTTAGGTTTTTTGTTGCGCGAAATTCAATAAAGAAAATTAAATATTATGCACCTGTGTCCAAATGCTTATTTTGCCGAGTTGGTAATTGTGATCGTAAGCCGAAGGCGCGGATCATAATCCAATTCGTCAAAATAAACGTTTGGGCATAGGTGCATATCATTTTTTATGTGTCGATGCAAAGATAAACACAAACTCCCTCTCCAAGCTGATGCATAATGTTAGACATCTACACATAGACATAACAAATATTTTTACTTTACTAGTGAGGTAATGTGGCGTGGCCATTCCCTCACTAGTGAAGACCCTTTCCCTCGCTCGTAAAGTAAAACGCCATACTTTACACGTGAAATAATTTGGAACTAAAATTTGGAACAGCTATGTTGCAGCTTCCCGGATACTCCGGTAAATAATTGTAATTGATGGAAATACAAGAAATTGATGGAGTTATAAGGAATTAACCGGAATTGACTACTGGGAATTGGGAATACGTAAAAATGATGGAATTAAAAGAAATTGACTGGAAATACGTGAAATTGATGGAATTATGAGGAATTGACCGGGATTGGCTGGAAATACGCGAAATTGAAGGAATTATAAGTGATTGACTGGAAATACATTAATGCATTGTAAGGGAATTGAGAGTAAATTAGACTAAATACAGATAAGTATGATGATCGGAAAAAAGTACCAGGAATTTCCGATCATCATACTTATCCTCATTTACTACAATTTAACGTATTTCCAGCAAATTACAGTCAATTCCTTATAATTCCATCAATTTCTCGTATTTTTATCAATTACAATTATTTACCGGATACTCCGGCAATTCCATTAAGGGTGTGTAGTTAATTACACACCCGAGTCGGTTACCCCTCGCACCAACGAGATTTTGAACCATGGACTTCTTGCTTATGTTCAGTCACAGTAATAATTATTTGCAAAACATTTTCCGATTTTTTCCCAAATTTTCCCACTTTTTCCCGAAGTTTTTTTTGCATTTTTCCAAATTGGAAATTTTTTAAAGTAAATGTGGGAAAATCTTGTTCCAAAGATAATCCCTGCATAACAACGAATAGTTAATGTAATTATTTGCTTCTCATTTCCTTCTTATATTTCAAAAACAATGGCAAAAGCAATTATTTCAATTACTTGTTTACATGAAAGGTGGATGCTTCATTGAAAATAATTTTATTTCAAAATGCTCAATGCTTAACACTTGGATGATTTGAAATGCAGCAGCCAAGCAGAGAAACAGAATTTTCAATTTGTTAAAAGAAGTCATTTTCGTTTATTGTAAACGATTCACCGTAGCAATGCAAAAGAAAATTCTAGTCGTACAAAACGATTTTATTTAGAAATTGTGTAACATCAACATTTTGAAACTATTTCCTTCGCTATTCTTATTTAAACAGTAACAAGAGAACTAAGGATTCCGAGAATGAACCTTCTTTGTTATTTAATGTTAAAATATATTTAAGTTAATTTCGCGAAATGGATGTTGAAAGGTAAATTTATTAACAATAAAATACGTGAAATTAATTAAATGTGGATTGTGCTATAGTTTTAAAGTTTTTAAATTAATTCCTGTTCCAAAAACCATGAGACACAAAGGAAAATCTGGATGTGTACAAATCGAACAGGTTTTTAGATTCTAACAGACGGCAAGCATATGTATTATATCGGGTCTATTACTTCCATATATCAAAGTATTTCTAATCGGCTGATTTCAAATCTTGTACTTTTGTTTGAAACACCTATCCATCTGTAATCGATGACAAAAAGATTCGACGGAGTGATAAAACAATCTTATGAAGTACAAGATTTTCATCCACTGCTAGAGCGATGTAATGAATTTCTATTAGTCTTATTCGTAAACTCGGGATAGAAAAATAAACAGTGCAGTTTTCGTGTGAATTTTGTAGATCCGATCAATAAACACACGAAAGCGAGACTTTTCATTTATGTAATGGATTTTACATGCTGATAGCGTCGAAAGTAGTGTATGAAACATTAAAAAGAACGGTTTTCGACGAATGTAAATACACTTTACAGACCTAGGGTTCGTCTTTTCTTGAAACTTTTCACTTTGTCGAGGTCCCTTTCAAATATACATAGCGGGTAGATATGACAGGTCACATTTTCATATGATTGACTTCTCCTCGTATCAACAAAGATTACACTAGACTTGCTCTTACATGTTCGTTTGTTCGGATAATTTTTTTTTAACGTAAAGGTCAACAAGTAGTTGCTGACAATCCCAATTTTTATTTACTCTCAGTTTTTTTCCGTGCACTTAACATTCACTGGTGATTAGGAATTCGCTTTAAGCTCTATTACTCTCAACACTAAGCTGTTTAGTTGTTTTTTCTCGTGTTGATATAAAAGTTCCACATCCCATCCACAACTTTTCGGTTAATCCTAATTTCCACTTACTAAGTTATTCTGATGCCAAATTGGACAAAGAAGTAAATATTGATATTCGAGATCAAGAAGAAGACGAAAAAATAAACGAAAACAAATTAAGAAGAATACACAAGAACCCTTCAATTCCCCGGACTATCTGATTATTTGTCAATAAGCCATTTAGGAAGAAAGAAAAATGCTCTCCAAATTAATCTTTTGGTATAAAACTTTCGTCGTTTTTTTTCCTGCTTCATTTTCGTTTCTTGTCCAATGTTACCAGCTCAGCTATATATAGGATTCAAATACACTTTTGTTTGAACAGGATAATTTCTTACTTATCTTAAATGCGTAAGTAAACCGAGAGAAAATGAAAATTTCCGTCGTCAGCTAGTATTAATATAAATATGTGCCGTCAACGGAAAAATATGTTTTTGCACGTTTGTTCATCACATTTTGTTAACCATTGAGTGTGTACATTTTCGGTATTATAAAGTAAACTTTTTCGGAGAATATCAAGCCACAATGAGGGGATAAAATTTTCCGAACATTTTGCACAAATATTCTCGAATAAATTTCCCCGAATTTCGTCCAAACATTATCATGGAGTATAATCGTCAGTATCAAGGCAACTTATTATAAATTGTTTGCAGACATATTAGTCTGAGCTATGAATAAAATACAAAACGAAATTCCAAATTAAACTGAACAACAAACAGAAAATCTTTCCGAGCTTCTTTTTATGCTCTAAAATTTACTTTTTATTTAACTTACACTAATGACTTTAAATTGAAGATAATAAAATAGCTGAGAGCTTTGCTTTCATTTTTTTTTAAAGTACAACCGGAGTTTATGGTCGGTGATCGGATTGAGCATTCATTTCATAATATACCCCTGAGTAGCAGCGACAAGAATATAAAGAGAAAAAAAACATTAGGAGAGACCCGTACGAATAGAGTTGTTCATAAAAATGCCAAGTGTTGAAATAAGCCTTTGAAATAAGTGACGCAGTGGCGCAATTTATCTGAGCTGTTTTACAGATGATTCACTCGTGCAGAAAAGAAAGGGTTTACAATTTTTTGTACAGGTGACATATAGTTACTAACAGGTGGTGGTAAAACTGTTTAAAGACGCGAAACCACCTTAGCTTGTATGATTGGATCAGCTGAAAAACAGCTGAAACGAAATGCGTCACTTATTTCAAAGTCGCCGACTGTGTCCTATACTCCATCGTTAAATCTCTCCATTTAAACTTTTCGTTTCCAATAAAACGGCTTAATGAACTGATTTGATCATAAACATATTCCTTGATTTCATTGCTTATCGTCTAAATGAAGACATTGCCCACGGGAACACAAGCTCTAGAATTTTTTTTTATTTCTTAATCAGGAATGATATGAATTCACCGTGGTACAAACGCTGTAGCAAATCTATGAGACACCTGCACTTCGTACGGGTCTAAAAAAACTTTTCATTGAAACAATTTTTGCTATCAAGAAAGTTGCCATGACTAAAGCTACTACACACTCTGTACAATACCAAAGTCGTACAGCTATCACACAATATTTCATTATAACTCTTGCTTTGTGATGAGAAAGGCGAAGTTTTTCCTTACAGAAATGGAAGAAAATCGTGTTATTCAGCAAAATAAAAGACGATTTATTATTTCATCTTTTACTATTGCATTAGCTCATAGTGACAGTGCGTATAATAACGTTGATTTAAAGTGCACTTTTATAGAAAGTACCTGTGTTTATCATACTGTTAGTTGTCAGAACAAATTGTCGATAGTAAATTCAGTGTCAAATTGAAATAAAGGACACACTTAGATTGAGACAAAAACGTCGTGTGAAGAGTCACAAAATGGAATTCAATAGAGGGCTTAACCTTTTCTTTGAATTTTACCATAAAGCTTTCGAGAAAGCTTTTGAAATTGGAATGAAAGCTGTCAAAAGCTGTCTAAAGCTGTCTGTGTTTGCTACATGAAAAATTAGATGGGACAGCGGAAAATCTTTGGTTCATAAGTTATTTTTGGAACGATGGACACAGTGAAGGATTATTCAATGAATTAGGAAATTCGCATAACTTCTCTGCCTGGGTTGTTCTTTTGCGCGAAGAATTGAAGGGACATTTATTTTCCCTTTTTTCGTAAAAATTGTTCTCGAAATTTTCGCGAAATTGATTGCTTTTTGTCAGAATAAATCCATTTCGGATGGTTGAACATCTTGAACATACATCTGCTGTGTGTGATTAAAATTTCAATGATCCAAAAATAGTAAAATTCAAAACAAAATCAAAACTATTTCTGTATGTTACCATTTCGCATCGAATACTTCGAATCGATGAGCATATAAATGAGCCTCATTTCTGCCATAAATATTGATTGTATTTATGACCCGAATCGATTCCCATATTCATTCCATGCATTTACCTGATTTATGAGTGTGTTACAATACGCAGGGAGTATAAAATACAATTGAAATTATATTCAGAAAATCGTACGAGTTTAGAAATGCAGTGAACTGAATAGCACAAGTGAAAATCCACATATTAAAAATGGATATTTTTTAATTGAATTTCCCATTGTCGAAGGTCGTTATTGTGAACAATAATTTGCGAATAAATAAGCAACTATCTCACTCCCAATGGAATATTGACTCGTAGTGTGTTCAATTTAAGGGGAGCAGTGATTAACATAATTCAACATTTGACTTCATTGAAATTTAAAAAAGGAAAATGAAAAGGAAATACGACAATGGCATGCGGGTGGACCTTTTAAGTCTGCGTATCGTATATGTGTTCATCTAGTGATTAGGAAGCAGTATAACTTTGCTGATTTATGCAAATTCAATAGAGACTTTGACTCTTACTTTAAGATTCTATCGCTACGACTCCAGGCAGGTTGCTAAGTTTGTGAGGTTTTTACGCCTAAACACTAAATGTCGTAGACGAGTGAAAAAGTTCGTCTTAAAAACTTTTCAGATACTTTGAATGAACGTTTAAGGCCCGTCATTGGGAAATGACAGGACAGTTTCCCGAAAATGTATGGAAAATTTTATCACGAAAATTCACCGAAAAAATTCAAAGAAACTCACCTCTTATGCTTTCCATTGTATTCGGGAATAGTCTCTTTAGGTCGCCAAGGCATATTTGAACACTAAACACTTTTTACTCGATGCAAAAACAAAAAGTTTTTTTTTGTTTTGTCGCGACAACAACACAGAAAATATTTCGACACAACTGTGACACTCCGCTACTATAAGTACTAGAATGAATGTTTGCCGTGTTCACTTCGGCGGTAAAATATTTTCATTCAAAAAATTGTCGGACATATTATAAAAATCATGAAACAGTTGACAAAGGGTAGCGTATACATTTAATAGTGCTCATCGACCATTTTTTAAAGCTTTACTTCGCGAAGTCTAATTATGCCACCTCTTCGAATAAAAATATCGGCTGAGTTCTAATAATTCTCCGCTGAGCTCTAATAATTCTCCGCTAGGCTTCAGGAAGTGTCCGTTAGGCCTAAGCAAGTTGCAGGAAGGCTTAATGGAGCGAATCGGACACTCAGCGGAGATCTGCCAAAGCTAGGTGGAGTCTTATTAAATCAAAGCAACAATTATTAGGTATCCGCTGATGCTTATTGAGTGTTCGCTTAGCTTCATTGCCTTACTACAACGTGCTAAGGCCTGACCGACTCTTACTGAAGCCTAGCGGAGAATTATTAGAGGTTTGTCAAAGCTCAGCGGAGAATTATTAGAGCTCAGCGGAGGTTTGCCAAAGCTCAGCGGAGAAATTTTCGACCTCAGAAGATGTTTTTATTCAAAGAGGTGGCATAATTAGACTCAGCGAAGTCTTGTTAGCTTACTAAAGAAGTGGGAGAGGCTGAAATTTTAATAAATTGAATGAAAATATTTTACCGCCGAAATGAACACAGCAAACATTCATTCCAGTACTTATAATAGCGGAGTGTCACAGGTGTGTCGAAATATTTTCTGTGTTTTATCGCGACAAAACAAAAAAACAAAATTTTGTTTTTGCATCGAGTAAAAAGTGTTTAGTGTTTAAATATGCCTTAGCGACCTAAAGAGACTATGCCCGAATACAATGGAAAGCATAAGAGGTGAGTTTCTTTGAATTTTTTCGGTGAATTTTTATGATAAAATTTTCCATTCATTTTCGGGAAACTGTCCTGTTCTGTTTACCAATGCACTATAATTTGAGTAAACCGATTGGTAAACACAGCTGTTGCAATTTATTGTTCACAATAAAATTTTGTGATTCTAATTTGAAATTTGTTAAAATTTGTCTGGAAAGCCCATGAAAGTTGGTGCATAAACGATCAAAAAACACTTACTTTAGACCCCGTTCCTGATTGTCCACAACGAAGCACGTGTTGCATACGCAAAATTAAATGGCGTAGTAAACTCATTCACAATTCATCATAAGAACGAATTTGACAAAGTACTTTCAACGTTGTTTCAATAAACACGCTCCCTGAAGTGTGTCATTTATAGACAGCCCAACGTAAGAATCATAAGAATGCACAGAAACTGTTGGAACGGTGGCTCTTTTATTTGTAAATGTTTGCAATGTTCGAACTGGGCACAAGGTTCATTTCGGACTACTCCATTTTGCTAGTTAATTACAAAAACAATTATTGTAAGTTAAAATCTCGCCGTCCCTGTCTTAAAGTTACATGCGGACATTTTCCATTCGTATCTGTCTCAATACAAAAAAAAAACAAGAAACAAAATCCTCTTTAAAGTGTAACCAGTTTAACCTTTCGAAGAGATTCCAACACCAACACAGCATATAAAATCGACTGAATAAATTTTCTTCGCCTTTCCATCCATGAAAATTGGTTCAGCAAAATTAAGTTACATTTTTTGGTGTTCAATCGCACATAAAAATAAAGCTCTCGGAGCCATATTTATTCAATAATAGTCTCGAGCTTCCTTTCTTTTCCTGTCTTATTTCTCCGATGTTATTGATTCAATAAAGACACGACATGACGGAACAAATAATGCGATGTCTCTCACAATTCACCCAGCAATATAATCAAAGTCAACGACAAAATTAAGCAAGGAAAAAGAATGTCAGTTTACCGTATCGATTTCGTCATTAAGAGACGACGACGTTTCCTTTCTTTCTTCTTTTTTGATTTTGAAATAATGATTGGATTTTTACGTACGTTCGGATGCAAAAGATGAAATTAATAGTACATTACTTACCAATGGGGCAAATGATGGAAATGGTACTATGTGCATTTTTCCTGTGTAACAAAGCAACCTTCAATATAAGGGCAGAAGCTTTATTTATATTTTTTTTGTAAATAAATGATTTCTTCTTCTGTACCATTTCCATCATTTCCCCTTTTTTTACCTGATATCTGAAATATTACCCCATTGTTAAGTAATGTACTATTATTCAAAAACTTGACGTAAAGTTTTGGATCCGTGCAGTAAAGTTAGCTTTTGAATAAAAACTTTGATGGCAGAATCTTGTTAAAATTTGAAAAGAGTAGATTTCGTTTAAAATTGACAGAAGTACCGACTTACTAACTCCACAAATATTTTATTGATTATTATGCATTCCAAAGTGCAGTGAGTATTTTTTTGGAAATATTTTTTCCAATTCTTCCTCACTTTTCCTACATTTTTCGAATTTTCCGACATTTTTATAAATTTTTCCAATTTTTAAAAATTAAGAAAAATTTGGGCACACGTTTTCCCAAAAATAGTCAACGAAAAAATTTCGTTGAGCGATTTTAAGCGATGAAATAAAAGTAATTTCACAACGTGTGAACGCCTTGATGGACTTGACGAAATTAAGTGGAATTTCTCGCCTCTCTAGTCCTCACTCTAGTCTCTTTCAGTTGACACAAGCTACACAAAATTTACTCATTTTGAAGAATATTTGCTCCTTTTGAGGTATATTTGCATATCACTGCATAACAAGTTTGTGCAACGAAACGAGCTGGACATTTGTGTCTTTTCATTGATCAACATTTAATCGAAAAGTGTGACATTTTTTATGAAAAGTAGACGTAATTTCTCTATATGGCCGGTCCGACACTGCATTAACGATAGTACAACATATTTTGAAGTAGTAAATTTGACACCGATTTGGGGACCTTAGTCTTCAAATATCACAAATATTGAAGTAGATTCATCAATTTTCTACAGTGGATGTCTCCTCTTTTCCACATATTTCCCATACAATAATCTCGAGCTACAAGTTATTTAATAAAAGCTGCAGCCACTCAGCTCTGATTAATATAAAACCATGTATTCAATAGGTCGTTCCGAATTAAGACAAATATTTAACCAAGCAAAAGTTATACTTTCTAATATCATGAAAATAAAACCCATCCACAGCTTTTCAAGGAAAATGGAAACTCTTATCGTTTTCGGGTATCTGAACACATTCCGAATTGACCCATATTTCTAAGAATTTTTATTTTATTTTTTAAGAGAGACATATACCGTGAGCGATTAGGTAAGTCTTATATAATGGCAAAAGTATAGAACATTCAACATACCTCTTGATGAAAAAGGTAGAAAAGAAGACGAGAATTTATTAAAGATGACACCATCAAACAGATATTTAACCGATAGGCTAAAAATGCAGACACACGTTCTGCACCTGATATGATATTTCATATACAGTTTCCATTTGGCCATCAATAACGCCTTCTCCGAAATTGATGAAATCAATAAAATGTTGATTAATAACGATAAATATTGAGTGTCTCTTCGGTCCCGGTTATACATGATTGGTAATAGGCTGTTGCTATTCATTTTAATGACGATGACATCATATAGATATATTATTGGAAACATTGATATAATGTGGGTGGGTGGCTGCTCTTTTGATATTATATTGCGATTTCATTCAACGTCTCTAGTTTCATGGCACGCACGTAGACAGTGCGGAGGCCAATTCTGGGTTGAGTTTGTGGTTGGGTGTAAAATTTCAATTATTTCGGTGAGACGTCAAACACAAGAAAATAATGTAAATTTTAGGTAAATTTACTTCTATGGGTTTGCCGAAGGCTCCTTACGGATTTACATACACAAGTTACCTAATGCGAAATTCCACCTAAAATTACTTCTGTTCGATGCCAAAGAACAAAGAAAATTTTAGGTGGAATTCGTATATTACAGTCATGAACACCTAAAAATTCCACCAAGCTATCAATCTCATCTGTTATTTGTTTAGTCCACTTTAATCAATATCTTGCGACTCATACAACTAGGAACGTGTGTGTGTGACAAAGTGGGCTAATAAATATAATAGATTGATATCACAGCGGCACTTTTCAGTGTTCATGACTGTAGGGTGTCCTTTTCAATTCAAATTCAAAAGCTTTGTACACTATGTTCTCTTCATGTAGTGGCTTAAATTGTAATACGATGAGGTTTTTGTTATGAAACATTTACGAGCCTGTAACCGAAGAATTATTGTGAAAGTTATCGGTTTATAGTACCTGTGTTCTACACGTATAACAAAATTTGGATAAAAATTCGAATATACGTAGCTCGCAAAACTTGTTAGCAATTTTAACATTTTCCACCTTATTCAAAGCAACAAAGAATTTTAATTAAAAATTTGCTGTGAACTTTACATGAAATAAAATGCAAATTCTAGTACCTCAACAGACACGAACACCAACTCGAAAATTGTTTCGTTGAAAAAATTTTATGACTTCGATGATTGCACATTTTCCAGAAAATTTCTGAAAATTGCATCGACGGTAACTGTTGCCATTATAAAAACTTTTATTACTCAAACCGTGAAATAAAACTTTGTTGTTGGTGCGTTGTGGTTATAACTTATTAGAACGGCAGAGTGAATTGCAGAATGCGGCCTTGGATCAGGGCATGTTTTAAGGGAATCAATCGAATTCTTTATAGATCCTAAGGACTCCTTTTATAATTCCCGAAAATTCCTAAATATTACGAGCATAAAATTAGAAACTTTCGGTAAATTTAACAAATGTTCGTAGAATTTAACGAATATTCTGGAATTGAGAAATATCGTTCACATTTAGTTGGCCCAAGACTAACTGAGGATAACTAAAAATCCACTAATTTTTCGAAGAAGTGAATACGCTTATAAAATTAAGGAATTTTCGGTAATTTATTTCCTTTAATAAAGGCACTGCCTTAGATAGATAGATTTTTAACTAAAAATTACATGCGAAGTCCCTCTGAAATGTAAATTACCGCAAATAGCATCCGGTAATGAATCGTTTCTGTAGGTTTTATATGAATGGAAGAAAATATGGAAATGATGCTTGGGTTAAATTTTCCTTTCCGAGCCGAAGGCGATGTGTTGTGGTATTTTAAAATGAGATGATTTTCAGGTGTAATCTGCAACCACACCCAATATGTAATATGTAATGTAATGATGTAATGTGGTATTACATAATTGTATATTGAGTGGCGAAAGATATGTAATTTAAATTGTAGCAATTTTCCCTGGTAATATGTTCCCCGGTAATAGGCTTCCCATTGTAAATAGCATTGAAATTTAATTAATTTTATATTCCAGCAAATTGGTTTCGAGAAATAATTGTATTTTGTACGAACACATGAAACACATTAACCAACAAATAAATTGCTAGGTCATGAGTAAATTATTGTAATAATTATTATTGGATAGGTTCCACTACCCCATTTAGGTTGTTGAACCATTTAATCAATTATCACAATGTAAATAATGTATGGCCGTTGCGTATATATCTATTGATTGAATATTTTCCAACCAATATATTGCCCACTGGATGAGTATTTTACTGAAATATTGAAACTATAATTATGCTCACATGCCTCAATAAATAAATTGCTTTTGATAAAAATGAATTCGATAAGTGGAATGGAATGATGAAGTGGACTCTCACGTCTCTGCATGTAACGAGTGAATATGAAAAACTAATTTCTGGCAAAAAATATCATCAACGGTTTGCTGTTGCTTCGTTTTCTTCTTCTTCTTCTTTTGTTTGCTGTAACTACATTGCCCTTTATTCATTGCTAAACAAGGAAAATTCTTTTCCCTTAAATAATGTTTCACAGAGAGATCCCTTAGCTTGGCTTTAGGGAGTTTTTGCTGAAATTTTTAAACAAATTTTATGTTTCAGAAAGGTAAAAGAGCCCAACAAAGCCGTAAGGTATGCAGCTCACACAAAAAAAATAATTCAATTTTGAACTTTCGTTTAAGTGGTTTTTTCTTTAGATTATAATTTTAATGGGAAAGAGTTGAAGGCCAACTGCGTACAATTCAGCGATTCTAGTAATACAGATGGTTAAAACTGTTAACGGCAGCAACAACAAACATATGCAACGAAACTTGACGAATTTCAACTTATTTATAACGAATAGCGTTAAAATTCCAATAAACCACAATTTTCGATCGAATGAAGTACTAGATTCGATTAACTTCATTGAAGATGCGATTATCGTCATTGACCTTCATTATTAGCACTGTAGTACAAAACACCATTTAAGTATTGTCAGAATTGAAATTAGATGAAATTTTTACATACATGACAATTAACTATATTGGTGATTCTGATTAGGGTTTTTCTTTCTATGGTTTTCTACTTTTGAGGGAAATTTTAACTACTTCCGGTGTCAAAATTGAGACCGAAGTTTTTGGGCGAAATTGAGAGGTTTTCTGGGACAATAGGGCGTGCAAATAACGGGAAATTTCCCTATAACAAGGAAAGTACTATCATCTGATTGTCACAAACTCTATTCTGTAACGCAGATTGTTTGATTGGATTTGTTAATCTCATTTGCTCTGTTACATTGTCTTATCCAAATTTCGGCATTTGGAGCGGCCACGGGGGTGTGAGCGGCCGCAATATGCATGGTTTTTCGAGGTATGTTCGTTAGTAGGGAATCTAAGGTTTTTCCGTTGGACTGATAGCCGACTATACCTGTTGAATGAACTACTTCTTCTTGGAGCCGTGCTTACGATAAAAGTTCTGAAACGTGCTAATGCAAGGGGCCAACATTGGTGTTGGCGGATCCACAAAATACAGTCGTGTAGTGTATTGGTTGTTTGATTGTCATAAAATACAGTGGAAAAATCAGAGCGATCGAATACTTATTTGATGGACGGTTTTATAAGTGTACATCGGGCCATCGAAATATTTCCTTTTTGTTTTCTTTAAAGAGAAAGTTCTACTCGAAGTTTTATACAATTTTGAATGTTTGATCGTCGGTTTGATGTATTTATTTATTACTTTTCCGACTTTATTGACATTGATGTCACATTTTAGATTTCGTATATATAGATGTATGTATAGCAAGCTAAGATAAATGAAAAGGTCCATCTAATGTCTATCATGTCTGTCCATAAATATGAAAAAGTTTTCGGTTCCCCATTGTATTTATTTGCGGCCGAAAATGTTACGTATATTTATATCATCAAGAAACATTTTCTGAATGCATAAAATAATCGGCCTGTTCATAAATGTTCGGTCTACCGTTGGTGGGTTTCGCTTCAGATGTATGGATGTTGAAATTTATGCGATGAAAATTTTATTTTGTGTTTTATTAAGTTTTTTTTGATTGAAATGGAAATAATAACAGCGCGTCAAACTTTTCTTCGTTTTATTTTTCATTTCAAATTTTTTTGTTGTTGTTGCTCGGTCCGCTTTATAGAGCGTATACAACAAGAATATGGAAAAGTTCAACAACTTTTTTTTTTGGATTTGGGGATGACAAGTAATTTGAATATTTTTCGGATATAACATCGTTGAAAGGTATCATAAACTGTTTTTAAATGTTTTGCTTCGGTTAAGTATACTATACATGATGTAGATGGATAAGTTGTAAAAGGTAGATAATCTGAACAATCCTCGAACATTGTTGGATGGCTCTTGTGGCTCATCCTCGTGAATGTTACAAACGAAGCGAGATTGATTTGAATTTGTAGAGGTTTTAATAACAAAAAATGGAAGTTAATGCAAATAAAATATTCAGAAATGGATGTCGTTTAATAAGTCGAAAAATGATTGAAAATATTCAAGTAAAACGAGAAAGCCAACTGAAATTGTAGGTGACATTCGCACTCTACCATTAATAGTTGTTTGTTTAGCGAGATGAGAAAATAGGAAATTCCAAAAAAGAGTGAAGTTTGCGACCGGAGCGAAACAAGGGCCATAAACTAATCGAGTTGGATTTTATTATTTCTCCCCCGGGTGAACACAACGTTTTTCGTATAATTTATAGAAAGTTGATAATTCAGGTGAGAAAACTTTTCTTTTCAACCAATGGGAGGGGAAATGTTGAGAAAGTAGACATTTTCTCACGTGAGTTTTCATCACACAAATATGTCCATTTTCGTTGGAAAATCTTTTAAAGGACCTTCTCAAATTTACATTAACCTTTCACAGACAAGTATTTGAGCAACTTGACTATCGGATCTATTGCTTCATTTGATGGAAGTATTTCCAAGAGATTTATTTCGAATCTTTTACTTCCTATAATAGTGAACGATTTCTGACAATTAAAAAGTTTTCAAAAGAAGAACAATAGACTGTTATGATCAGAGCGAGAGAACCGAAGACTATTTATTATAACTTGCCTTGGGGTACTTGTCAAAATATTGTTTCTTCTTTCAACATCTTACGTTGAGAGTGACAGAACCGAAGACCAGTCTATTATAAGTTGTCTTGGGGTACTTGACAAAATATTTCTTTCTCTTTCATTATAGCACTCTATAGAGGTCGGTGTACAATTTAATTTCAAATGAACGATATAAAAGTGAACGATTTCTGAGAATTGACAATTTTTGAAAAACAGAACAATGGGAACACTTACTTTGTTATAGGAACACATTAGTCCGACATTTTCTTTTTTCCGTAATAGGTTTAAGGCCCGTCATAGGGAAATGACAGGACAGTTTCCCGAAAATGTATGGAAAATTTTATCACAAAAATTCACCGAAAAAATTCAAAGAAACTCACCGCTTATGCTGTCCATTGTATTCGGGCATAGTCTCTTTAGGTCGCCAAGGCATATTTGAACACTAAAACACTTTTTACTCGATGCAAAAACAAAAAGTTTTTTTTTGTTTTGTCGCGATAAAACACAGAAAATATTTCGACACAACTGTGACACTCCGCTATTATAAGGACTAAAATGAATGTTTGCTGTGTTCACTTCGGCGGTAAACTATTTTCATTCAAAAAAGTGTCCGACACTTCAACGATGGTAGACATTTATTAAAATTGTAACCTCTCCCACTTCTTTAGTGAGCTAACAAGACTTCGCTGAGTCTAATTATGCCACCTCTTTGAATAAAAATATTTCCTGAGGTCGAATAATTCTCCGCTGAGCTTAGGCAAACCTCTAATGAGCTCTAATAATTATCCGCTAGGCTTCAGTAAGAGTCCGTCAGACCTTAGCACGTTGTAGTAAGGCAATGAAGCTAAGCGAACACTCAATAAGCATCAGCGGATACCTAATAATTGTTGCTATGATTTGATAAGACTCCACTTAGCTTTGGCAGATCTCCGCTGAGTGTCCGATTCGCTCCATTAAGCCTTCCTGCAACTTGCTTAGGCCTAACGGACACTTCCTGAAGCCTAGCGGAGGTTTCTTAAAGCTCAGCGGAGAATTATTAGAACTCAGCCGATATTTTTGTTCAAAGAGGTGGCATAATTAGACTTCGCGAAGTCTTCTTAGCTTACTAAAGAGGAACGAACATTTATTTACGCTCAGCGGAGTCTTACGAGAGGGTAAATTTTTAATAAATGCTCTCCCATCGTTGAAAGAATGTCCGCTGAGCTCTCGTAAAGCTTTAAAAAATGGTCGATGAGCATTATTAAATGTATACGCTACCCTTTGTCAACTGTTTCATGATTTTTATAATATGTCCGACACTTTTTTGAATGAAAATATTTTACCGCCGAAGTGAACACAGCAAACATTCATTCTAGTACTTATAGTAGCGGAGTGTCACAGTTGTGTCGAAATATTTTCTGTGTTTTTGTCGCGACAAAACACAAACAAACTTTTTGTTTTTGCATCGAGTAAAAAGTGTTTTAGTGTTCAAATATGCCTTGGCAACCTAAAGAGACTATGCCCGAATACAATGGAAAGCATAAGAGGTGAGTTTCTTTGAATTTTTTCGGTGAATTTTTGTGATAAATTTTCCATACATTTTCGGGAAACTGTCCTGTCATTTCCCTATGACGGGCCTTGAACCTATTACGGAAAAAAGAAAATGTCGGACTAATGTGTTCCTATAACAAAGTAAGTGTTCCCATTGTTCTGTTTTTCAAAAATTGTCAATTCTCAGAAATTGTTCACTTTTATATCGTTCATTTGAAATTAAATTGTACACCGACCATTTTCGGGAAACTGTCCTGTCATTTCCCAATGACGGGCCTTAAACTACAAGCACACCGTAAAAATGGAAGAAAATCCTTAAATCCAAGAAAAACTCTTCATGACCCAAATTTATGATGATCGATCGTTTCTGTAGGGTTTATCTGAACAACGAATGTTCCCAATTATGATGATGAAGTGAGGACAGTTACCCTTTTCGAATGCAAATGGTGATCGAGAAAGTGCAGACTTAATTCCATTTTACTCAATCATAGAACACAACTTCGTCAATTTTGTTGCTCTAAAATTCGGCTGTGCCTCTTTGTTACTTTGACGGAGTGAGACAGTTGTGTGTAAAATGATTTCAATTTCAGTTTAATTGCTGCAACGATTGATTGACAAATGAAAAGTTATTTGAAAGTTTAAACTCGTCACGGTTAAAATATGTACCTTTTGTAGTGAGGTATACGTAAATCATTTGCACATTCATCGTTCCACAATTTCGCAGCATTTTGGAAATTAATTAAATTTTTTTCTGAATATGCATATTGCAGATATCAATTTGATTCTTGTGTTCGGTCGATTATAATTGCAAGTTTATGTCATTTTATGGTAGCTAAAAGCAGGTAATTTTGTGGCACAGCGATAGAATTTAATTGAAATTCATACGAACTGGGTATGGTACACACAAGGATGTTGCCATCGGCATATATAATACTGTTAACAGAGTTTAAAATATTTTGAACTAATTGGATGGAATGTTCGGTGCATATAATAAACGGGCAAAGCTCAAAAATGTCTACTCAAATATCGTGAAATCTGAATTTGATTGACCATTCGCCATTAATTTACAGCTATTTGAGTGCTGGTCAGTTAATTTTGTTTGTGAATTTACTGCGTTGCCGGGCATATACTAATTAATGATTTTCAATTGGGAGATTAAATTATGTTCAAATCAATGATCCTTTGAAATTTTCGTTTACATGATGCATTGCATTGCATGCATTGCATACTAATCAAAGTATTCATTTTAATTAAAAATCTTCTTGTTCGTATGGACGGACAAGGTATGATGCAATATATTTTGGAATTTATGCTAAAGGATTTAAACAACATAGAAAGCGCCACAAATTAGATAACATAGCTGCAAGGGACCAGTAGGTTCAACCTTTTATTCATGGATGACTTTAGTGAATCATAACTTAAAATGTAAAAAGATTTCAATAAAATCTGAAAATTATCTTCTAAAACAGTAATCGTTTCATAATTTTCCGACAATGAACCAACATTTCACCTAATTAAACTCGACCCAATGTTGTGAGCCATCGCCATCGTAATGTGTCGATATGCAATTATATTGTGTTGCAGATACGTTTACATGAGCCGACATTAAATTCTTCATTCATAAAACAGTGTGCGATGTGAGTTGCTCAAACGGCCGCATAATTTCATCATCAATTTTGAAGCGGTTTTAACAAGTTTTCCGACAAATAATGTGTGAAGCTAAACTAGGAACATGATGACATCGTTTCGGTTAAATTAACTTAATTTTCGCTTCAGATTTTGATACAATTAATTTGCTATGCATCATGTTCAAGTAGACATTCCGAAAAGGGCATGGATCATCAAAACTGTCCAACATAATGATAAACAAATAAACACCTGAAACATCACGTTTTATTCGGGAGATTATGATAATTTAGCAGTCATGTTGACATGACATATGATGGCTCAAATAAACAGATACCGAGCATTGTAATTTGAAAATTATCAATGATTTTTCGTCAGTTTAGAGCCGACGGTACCATTAATTTTCCGTGATTAACTGAGATTAACCTTAAGTCCCCAAGTCGGATATATAAAGGTCAATTGACCTTCATCTTTCTGTTTGATTAGAATCAACTTCAACACAACAGCATACCTGGAAAATGAGTCATAACTTCATTAACTTGAGCGTAAAAACGTATTTCCGGTGGGCTTAGTGAGTAAAACAACTTTCACAAATTACGCACTACATTTTCGGTATACATTTTGGCGTACACAGTGAAAGAGGGTCTGAAGTTCGTAATTTACCAAAGAAAAAATTACAATGATCCACAGTTCTCTCGAGACGTGTACAAAAACGAGTGCTTGGGCGAGTATTATTGCATCAGCTTAAACTGCGGTGCATTTCAAGGAAAGTTGCTTGAAAATTTCCATCTTCAACTTCCGATTTCTATAATTTAGGTCTAATTTGTTAGGCTACATCGGATGCTGCTAAAGTAATTGATTTTACATGTGGTAACCGTTTTGAGCAACAAGCTGCCAGTATACCCTTCACCTCGGATATAAAAACTCTTTGTCGAAAATCGGGTGGCGAAGCAAGTTGATCAAAAACACACGACCGAGTCTGCAAATATCATTAAATTGTAGCCGAATTAATGAATAGGCTCCGTTTCGTTAGGACAATTTTATTAAAACTTTATTTTCGTTTAGGACAACCGGGTATTCTTCACGTAATGGATATTTTCGGATGTGGCAAACTGATATGTAATAGTCAACTTTCCCGTAGCGCAGGTTGTAATAGTTATTTATTCACAGTGAGGAAAAAAAATGGGATATTTTCGTCTCGCTACTGTATGCTGACTTGAGAAAATGAAATTTCGGGTATTTTTCCCGAGGTCATCACACCAAAAACTACAGAAGTTTCAGCTGAGGTGAGAAAATGACTATTTTATCGCCTGGGTTGTCAAAATGTATTTTTCACGACATTCTCACCAAAAAATACGTCCAATTTAGCTGCAGTGATCCATATTACTAACAGCACTATAAGACTTTTACACTTCGTGTAACTCAAACGATATTGACGCAGTTGGTTTGCTGAACGTTTTGTGATTTTAACAATGAAAATATGATAGTATCATATTTTGCTGCTTAAGAAAGAGATTTAATCAGCCATAGCCTGTTAACAATTGCCTCGAATCGTCACATGTAGGGTCCTTAGTCAAGTATCCTTTTTCCCATTGTGTTAAAGCTTTATTTCAATAGAGAGAGGCGACTAACATAAAAAAGGACGTCTTGTTATACGATATAAATGACATCAGATATGAGGCTGATGGTACTACTTAACAGACGTATACACAACACTATAATATCCATCCATACAAACTCATATTATTCAATCGTTTTGCAAAGTGTATCCTTTCACACATGGGAAAAAACGTGAGTAAATTTTCTCTCTATATGTATGTGCAGTGTAGTATTATACACTACACATATATGTACCTAATCTGCTTAGGGGCGATTCACAAATAACGCACGCTCTTCAGGTGGTCTGACGAAAGCGTGTGCTTTATCCATTTTTGGATTTTTCTCCACACAGTTTGGCGCGCAAGTGGGATGAGGGTCAGAAATTTGGAATTTTGAGCGTGTGTAATTTGTGAATGGCCCCTTACATTCGAACATGTTTTCCCGCACATATAAACTCTACACACAACATTACCGTCCAATCTTGACAACAGAAAATGGTAACATTTAAAGGACGAAAACGAAGATAAATTATGCAGAAAAACGCCGAGAATGAGACGATATGCTTTGTTAAGTCCTCATTATTGTAATCATTTAGATTGCTTTTGGTGAATAGAGATTGAGTTGAATTTTCCCAGGGAAAATTAGATTGATGATGTTTAATGTGTGTGTGTGTGTGTGTATTGTATGGAAGTGAATGTTTTGTGATTTGTTGTTGAGAAATAGCAGGTAGAGAGTATGGTGTGTGGGTCAAAAGGGACATTTTGGTGTCGTTTAGTGTTAAAAACTAAATGTTTATAATGTAAATGGAAGGCTAACATGACTGGCGATCGATTTTCGCTATATGCAGCAAGTGGGTGAGGAGTACCATACCGTAACGAAAATACGTAAATAAAACGCAGGGAAGTAGTGAGTTAGATGTGGTGGCGAAAATTCGTTACATTTCTGAAGGGAGGTTTGAAAGAACAGGTTTTACAACATCTTCACATATGACATCACGCCTTTCCGGGGAAGGTGTGTTCGACAAAACCGTAGCGGTTCTTTCAAATTCGGAATAACTAAATTCCAATATTTTCTCGGACGTGGTCCGACTTTCATACAAAATATTTTTATTTTTTTTAAATATAGTTTGTTCTGGAGGTGTAACGGGCGGAAAGCGCTAAAGATCCGCCAGCCTTTTGCTAAACTTTTTCATTTTACATTTTTTTTGTAATTTTCAAAACTCTGGCCTGGCGGAACGTTTGCAGTTTTCCCCACATACAAAACAAATATTTTGGAAAGGGTTAAATAACGTGCCGTCATTTGTGAACAGCCTCTTAGGATACTCATGAATCCGTATGGTAGTGAATGGGACGATTCACAAATTAGTCACGCATAAAATTACGAATTTCAGAGCCATTCCCACTGCGTACGCCAAAATTAATGGAGAGTGAGTGCGGTTGAAATCGAAGGATTTAATGGATATTTTTCGCATTACACGAAACCTTTGAAATTGCAATGTTCGTTCGGCGTACCTTTGTGATCAACTGAAAGGTGCCATAACTTGTACCTCCATAACCTTGCTACCTCCCATGTTTATTAATTTCGAACAAAGTTAATTTGAAATAGAATATGCATAAAACTTGCAAAAGCCATTCAAGTGCAGTTACGTTGTTTTGACAGAATGACGTCCCTCTTATAATCAAAACTCCAGAAACTTACTAAAGATTCATCGAAGTGGAAGTGGATGTAATATGATTTTGCACATGTATGTTGGTGAAGTTGAAGACGTTGCTGTCTAAAATGTTTAAGCATACCTGCGTTGATGCATACATTTGAACATTAAATCAATTGGTTACATGAGTGTAAAGCTACACTTCCCAATTATAGATTAGCAGTTATCACCCTAATGCTGCCATCCACATCACACATCAAATTCGTTCATTAATATTTAACAATAACAAAGCTTCCATTAAAAAGTTCTTTTCCATCTTGCATTATCCACACAAGCATAATCCACTTAAAAACCTTTTATACTACCTTCCCACCTTTTCGCGAATAATAAAAAAAAATATAAATTTGAAAGCTGCTTAGTGCTTATGGTTCCTTTTTAGCTGAGGCCGATTTATACTCGCTACTTTTATTGAATGAAATGGCATAAGTATTAATGCGATTATTGGAAATTACGTCAGTTGAATTAATATGCAAAATGTGTCGTTCTTTAATCGATGATGATGGAAAAGTTTTTGTTTTTCATGCTGATTGCCAAGTTTTTATATCACCCAAAAAACCGAGAGTGGTTGTTACAGATATTGGCAACGGTATGTCCTTACAATCTTACAAAAAATTACCTGGAGTAGGTATATAAACAGTGGAACAGAAGAAAACAATTTTAGCGTGAGAGTTTGATAGTGTGAGACTAATTATTCCAAGAAAATTTGCCTTGTCAGGCTCATTACTGAATAGAAAGATATGAACCAATATGTGAGGCTTCGTATCTATTGGAGATAATAATGATAGAATATGGATACAATGATATGAGCCCTTCAGGGAGGGACATATTCACACCGAGTATATCCATTTTGTATCATTATCCAATAGATACGACATTTTACTCGACAATAGGGTGGGTCGTATTTTCATTTTGTTTTTATTTTAGAAGGCCTGGCCCCAGGCTGTACTTAGAATTGACCAAGGAATCCGAAACAGCAAAAAAAAAATTTAAAAAAATTATTTTTCCCTTGCCTCTAGGCTGATTTTGATTTTCGGGGTAGTAGCATGAAATTGCACACATTGTTGACTGATAACTCGGGCATTTGGGAACGGAAGGCATTACTGCTAACTGTAGTTAATAGCTGAGGAGTCAAGCTATGAAATACCATAAGAACGTTGTTGACCTTCGCCTAGGTTCTAATTCGTCGATGTTTGTTCATTTGACTTTTTCATTCTAACAAAAAATTGCCAAAGGGCTTCGAAAACAGAGCTCCTGTGAGTTTTTTCAACTCGTTTTCAACAAACTTCTCTGCAATGGATTCTCTATGAGATTACCTGTTCAGACATACCTCACACGACGTATTATGTCATGATTTGTCGATTTTATTTGCAAATAAAGTTGAAATTTTTTGTCGAAAAGTCTTAGTCGGGAACAGAACACTGACAGAGTTACTCTGCTCGAGTGAAGGCGAAGGTCAACAACGTTCTTATGGTATTTCATAGCTTGACTCCTGAGCTATTAACTACAGTTAGCAGTAATGCCTTCTGTTCCCAAATGCCCGAGATATCAGTCAACAATGTGTGCAATTTCATGCTACTACCCCGAAAATCAAAATCAGCCTAGAGGCAAGGGAAAAATATTTTTTTTTAATTTTTTTTTGCTGTTTCGGATTCCTTGGTCAATTCTAAGTACAGCCTGGGGCCAGGCCTTCTAAAATAAAAACAAAATGAAAATACGACCCACCCTACTCGACAACGCAAAAAAATTGACGGCATGAAAGAATGTCCTAGTTTTTCATGTAACATGCATGCGACGAAAATCGTACTTTTCATGATTTAGAACTCTTTTCGTCGCTGTTGAATGATGTTGATCCGAGGCGAAGCTGAGGTAAATAAACACACGAAACGAGACATTTCATCTTATTCTCGGCTCTCATTGGATTAACAAAATTCACACGAAAACTCGACTTTTTTCCCCCTTGTTATGTAAGTGGTCATTGCTACCAAAATGAAGTAGTAGATTACGGTACAAGATATGATGTTAATGTTAATTATATTTTCTTTGTGAAACAAGGCGGTGATGTTTATTCAACGAAATGTAGACTGACTCTACTATTAAGTACTTCGTTTCAGCTACCCATTTTTGTGGAATTCTAAGTAGTAAATTGAAACGTGTGGACTTTGGTAATTTTTTTTTAAATACGAAATCGAGTGTTTTAATCGGCTTTCACGTAAAATCATAAATCTCGACTTTCGATTATTATTTTTTTTGTTAATTTATTTTGCATTATTTCATTTCATTGATCACATCTTTTCAACTTGCTGGTGATTTAAGCCTGACATTCGCCCTCAGTTTGAAGTGGAAAGTTCTGACAATTTCTTTTTCGGTTACCTAGTGCTGTTTCCAGATGCTTTTTATCGAGTGAATAGATTTTACGTGATAATAAGCATTGCCATGGAAATGTTTTTAGAATCTATGGGAGAAGAAAAATAAAAAATCTTCAATTTGGTTTGTGACATAGGCTTGTGGTATAGTCAAGGAAATGATTTTTTCCCTTTAGAAATTGTGGCTGTGTCAAAACATGTCATTCAATTATGTAACATTTTGTGTAACCGAAAATTCTCTATTGACGAGATTTTATGAATTCTTCGTTGCTTTGTTAATATTCTTGAGTTGTTGAGGAAGGGAAAAAATGAGTTTTCCTGTGGTTCACAAAAAGAAGAAAAAATCAAATTCAATGCACGCATTTTCCATTTACGTGGGCTGAAGGAAAGACTAATACTTTCTATATATAAATATGAAATTCAAAAATTGATTGTGGTGTATATAAGGTAACCTATATATTAAAGTGACAGCATCCATATATAAGCGGTCACAATGAATCAACAAATCCAATGTTCGTATTTAATGGACCAGTTAATGTGAGTAATTAAGTAAATGTCTTCACCATTCGATTAAATGAACCGTTGCGTTGGTTATATCTCTATTTTTCTTCCACACCCGCTCGTAGTTTGCTGTGATTAGGGAAGACAATAAATTTTTCGTAGATATTAAAGCACTTTCCTAACGATTGAAAATAGATTTTTATGTCTCAGATGTGCAAAATTTAAGCTAAAGTGACAGACAAGTTTTTTGATGGATTCCAAAAAAGAGGGACAGAAACGGCGATTTTATGTTGCATGTATGTCAAGGCTGACAGAGGCAGAGTATAGAAGCACTGAAAGTATGGTAAATCGTTATCGGATCACAAAACAGAGAGGAATACATTATACCCTGCGCCAATGCCTTAAAGTGACTGCTCCGACCCCAACTTCTATTCATTAAAATGATCCCCACAACTTCCCGTACAGCATATCAAAAGTTTATTTTACATAAGGCTCGGAACAGGTCGACCGCTGCCGACCTGAACCTGAAAATGACTCGACTTGAAGTTTCAGGTTAGGTTCAGGTTGCTCCAAAAGGAATGACCTGAACTGACCTGACCTGGTTTTCGAAAAACCTGAAATGACCCGAACAACCTGAATGACCTGATCTCTGACTGAGTGCAGTCTTGCTTCACAATTTTGAATTTGACGGGATAAGTTTGAGTAAATTTGAATAATTTGTATTGCATCGCTGAAATTTTCGGATTAAGATGAAATGGGAATTTATTTCAAGAAAAAAAAGAAATTTGATTTTGTCAACAAGTGACAGAATTTGTTTATGAAGTATGAGTTAAGTCGAATAGAAAATATCAATTAGCGGAATCTTGATTTCACCGACATTGTGTTTTCTTGTAATGACGAACGGGTCGGGGTAACAATAGGAACTCCTTTGTAGAAATATCGCTCCACAGAAATGGGTTCAGATCGAATTGTGAGGAAATCTCTCGTCATCAAGCTTAACACAGGAAAATATTTTTGGTTTGCCTTTTTGATCCACCTAAAATTTAATTAAATGGGCCAACTCAAAAATATATTAGCAGTTTTCATAACATTGCATTGACGTGAAAACGTTGAAAATAGCTACAACGGCGACAGATGTAATTGGGAGGTCTAATAAACCCTCAACGCTACCGTATGTTCAAAATGTTGTATAACAATAAGCTCAAACAATAAGGGCAGGAAAGAGACAAAGTCTGTAGTTGCGACTGTGTAATAAAAACGCACTCTTGTCTGAAGTATGATCAATTTTTTTGAGGCTATAATTTAAACACATTATCTACGGATAATAGCGGCCTAGTCGAAAATTTTGCTTTATTTTTGCAAGTGGTTCCGGGTGGTTCCCGTGTTGAAATCGAAAAGTTATGTATGGAAAGTGTCCTTAAATTTTGATAATGAACAAGTCGTCCATACATCATTTTGTCAAAAAACTTGAAATTTAGCCATTATAAATTTGGGTCGAAAATAAATAAATTATTGACAAATTTCAAAAGGATATGTTTTAAAATGACTCACTTTTCCTTGATAATTTTATCAAATTTGCCGTGTTCTGCGCACCGTTCCGTTATTTATACCGTAACTCATTTATAAATTACGAACCAAAAGATTTTCAAATAAATTTTGGTCATTTTGATTTTGCCGCTATTACCCGTAGTGTCTATGTTGTTTGTATTGAGGCTATTTAATCAGATCGATTCAGGTCGGTCAGGTCAGGTTCAGGTTTTTACCTGATCAACAATTCAGGTTTTCAGGTCAATCAGGTCAGATCAAAATTGAATAAACAGATTTCAGGTCAACTCAGGTTCAGGTGACCTGCTTCAGGTTTCAGGTTGACCTGACCTGATTCCGAGCCTTATTACAAAATAATGTCTTTTTAGAATGACACCACTTTCACGTTGATTCAGTTACGTTTATTATAATGAACCACTTCAGCTTTATAGAATGGAATTTCGAAACACAGAAATTAAAATGCAATTTTGTTTCGTATGTTTGAAAATAATCGGATCGATTAGCGTTCATTGAATGAGTCAGAACGGAAATACATACGTTATATCTCACGGTGGTACAGTTAGTAATTACTTCACTTGAACCACTCACATCAGGAGCGGTATTACGGCATAGGTTTCATACATCCTAAACTCTTCTCTTTTTCTATTCTACCGTCTCGTCACTTTGCTGTTTCAGATGTCATTGCAATGACCCGGTGTCGGTTTAATGTCAACAATAATTACATTTTCACTCAACGGAGTTTGGAAAAGCGTTTTACTAGAAACTTTCGAGTCTCTTTTTCAATAAGAACAAAAAATTGAAACGATTTGAAACGGCAATGTGATTTAAGATAGGCCGCGCATCTGAATTTAATTACCTCCCCGACTATATCAACCTTGGAAAAAGAAGAGAGCTTGGGAGATAGAAATTTCATGCCGTAATACCGCTCCTGTTACCATTACTCATTTCTGCAAGCTTGACAGCAGAACAATACCGACAAAAATGGAAAAACGGAACTCGATATATAATGATGATATTAAAAATAAAGTTTCAGATAAATTTGTCTGATGTTATCACATGATTGCCCAATTATAATCCAAACAGTCGACGGTCGAAGGTCGAAGCTTCTCTATTTAGGACTGAACTGCGGTACAAAATATTTATTCTTCCGTTTGTCACCTTCGAGAATCGGAGAATTTTGTAGATATGAAGGTGCGTTGGCTGACTACGCTGTTATTTATGGCGCTCAGATGTGTTACTGCAAATAAGGGGGATCCATTCAAGGTATGATTGATATATCATGTCTCGAGCCAATTCAGTATTTTAGCTTTGTTGTTGCAGCCGTTGATGTCAATTCGTCTGGCTAGATGTACGAGTTACTGCAATCCAAAATATTGTAACATTTCGGTAGTGTGCCGACCACTTAATCGTACATCGAAATTTGTCTCTACGGACATCTACTTTCATCCTGGTGTCAAATTGGAAGCTCCGATTTATGTAGGTTCTGATCGAAATAAACTTCCATCCAATTTTGAATAATACTTGAAGTTCACTCATTATCTACAGCTCAAAATGGTTGCACTGAAGAAATTCACAACTGTTTACCGGCCTCACATGATAAATTATAAGACCGAACTTTGCAGAGAACTCTTACTCAGGACATATCCCCTATTATTTGGCGTAGTGAGAAGTAATGCCACCCCTTCGAATTTGTTGGATCCATGTCCATTTACAGTATGTACAGATGTGGAATTGATACATCCGTTTAGACGTTGTTAAAGCCAATTCGATTAAATTTTTAGGGACATCGGAGCATAGAAGCAAGAATATCGAACGTCTATGAATATGAACATGCAGCTAAGCTCGTTCCAATTGTTCCATCTGGAGAATGGAGATTAGATATAACTGTTTCAGTGGAGAGGAATGGTTCAGAAGTGGTCGTGCTGTCTTGGAATGACTTTTATGAAATTAAATCACTAACAGCTGAAGAGTTTTAATACAATTACACACTCTACTACGGTTCCAATTTTTATATTTTAAATAATTTATTAGTTTTCAATGCTGTGTACAACAACACTTGTTGGAAAACAGGTGCCGAAGAAACTTGCTCAAAAGCACACAAAGTATCACAAAGTTTTATTCGACAATTGCTATGCAATGGTCAACTTTCACATAAGGCAAATAATAAATATATTTCTTGGGACACACAATTTTGATTGCCACAATCTCTCAATTTTGTTTTTTATATCGGAGAATCTTATATTAAAGTCTGATTTATATAAGTCATAATATGGATGGATAGAAAATGCTTAGACATTTTTCAATCGAAGAGGAAAATTTGGTTGCAATATCCGGTTCTGCGAAAGTGCTTCATTACATGAGGCAATAATTTTGTCATAAAAGTAGATTTACAAGGTGTTTTCGGTAACTGTCTTTTCGACAAGTGAAGAGTTTGTGTCTGGTCGGTCGAGAAACAGTGAGTTGAAGTAAATTGTAACAACAAAAATTGGATCAAAAAAAAAAAATTTGAAAGAAAATTTGACCAAAAAAAGTTTGCCTCTCATAAACAATTTATCATCCGTGTGGCGTGAATATTCTTTTCTCCATTCAAATGCGGTGAGAAAATGGCGTTTTGTTGACGCTTTGTCTGATGACAATTCAGAAGAGAAACTTTGTTTTTTGCATGGGGCGAACAATGGTTATTTATGAAGCAAGAATCGTATGAAGGTATTTTATCGCACTAGATGTCGATTGTCAACCCGAGACGAAGCCGAGTTTGACAAGACATCGTGTGCGATAAAATACCAGCATACGATTCGTGTTTCATACAACGTTTTATGCAATTCAGTGAGCGAATTCCCTAAGACTACAAAACAAACCACAAAAACAAAATTTTCACTAAGAAAACTGAAACTGAAATTGACATCTACTGAAAAACGTGTTACAACCGTTACAAAAACAGTTTTTCTAACAGTATTCATAACAGTTGTTATTACATTTGATGAATATATGATTATGATCGTGTCAATGTATTTTGGGTGCGATAAATTTTTTTTCGCACTCATTTTTGGATCAAATAAAACTGGTTCATATGACACTGCACACAGGCTGCGTAAGTATCGAATTCGCTCACTGAATTGCATAAAAGTTTTTTTTTTGTAAGCGTCACTTTGTTTTAGTCTTGAAATAGTATGTTGTGTTACAAGTATTGTAATGTTGATTTTCTCAGCACTAGACCCAAGTTTTCCTTACGAGCGGAGCGAGGGTTTTAAACAGTACTTGTGACCATAGCATCTGCAACCAAGGAGTAGAACCGATTTTCCAAAAGGGGCACGCGTATACTACACTTCTATCTTGTAATTATATAAACAATGAGAGTTGCCAGTGTACTATACTGCCTTACTTTGAAAGAAAAACACATGTCTTTTATGCAATTTATTTGTTGCCATTTTTCGAGAAAAAGTTTGTTATGCGATTTTTAAAATTTCGTCAAAGAGACTGCATAAAAAATTTCTTACAATTTTGTTCTAATTAAAATCGCGTAAAAAACTTCTTGGCGAAAAATTACAACAAATAAATCGCATAAAAAACATATTTTGACTGATTTTTGAAGTTTGAAGTTTTTTATCGAATTTATTTGTAAGAAAAGTCTTTTATGCAATTTATTTGTTGCTATTTTTCGCCAAAACGTTTTTTATGCGAATTTTTTTTTTTTGATAAAAAAAGTTGAAAATAGGCTAAGAAGTTTTTCTTGCAAAGTAGGGCAGTCTAGTTGTTGACAGCATTTTGGTTTCGATAATAATTGAATGTTTCATCTAATTGTTTATTGAGAAATTTTCACAAAATAAAGTGGAAGCAAAATGAAATGATCGATTCTGAGTGTATACAGATTTGAAAGCCAGTATAGTCTTACATACCGCCCATTTGAACTGTTTATGGTGCATTTGTTAGGTTTTTTATCTGTAAACAGTTCCAATGCATACGCATAAGCTCGAGTTCGAAGTATAACAGTGCGCGCGCAAGCTCAATACACCGAAAAAACATTGTGAATTTACCCTGCCTTTAATTATATTTGACAATTATTTGTGCGAATGTCTATAAATCTGTTTGAAATGACCTACTTGTTTCCATTTTAAAGTGAACTAAAAATTTAAAATTTTTGTTTATTTTGTGGCAGATCATATTAGAGAGGCTAAATATCCCTTAAAAAATCTGTTCTAGTCAGGATGCTTGGTTCAGTGCTATGTTGTGACGCATTTTTTTAAAATATATATCGCTTTCTAAAATTTTGGATAAAATTCCTTCTTATCATATTTCTCTGGGACACCTCTGGCACCTCTTCTACTATACTCTGGGGTACTATACCAATAACGCTGATTGGTGTTTCTCCAAACCATATGTAAGTTACGAGTCGTAACTCCTTTGAACGCTTTTGAATTATCTATTGCACTAAATTGGGGGATGTTATGCAAGCCAACTTATTCAACAAAATTGAAATTTGTCAATGTCGAAATTTGGATCCTTATTTAACCGAAGTTTCTCTAACGCAGAAAAAGTCCCAAAAGTTGTGACATCCTCCTCTTGTATGCTTGAGTTCTTATCAACTCATAAATAATTTATTTTCCACAAATAAAATAAATTTTTCTTTGTGAGTCACATGACACACATAAAGGCATCATAACCTTTACAAATCGATTTCTGTTCTGAACGAGAAGTGCGTCGATAATGCCTAATACAATCGAAGCTACCAATAAATTTGAGACGAGAGAAATGAAAATTGAACGAACCAAAGGAAGGAAAAAAAAACTCGTTGCCATTCATCAACCAGAAATTCCATGTTAAACTCTTAACATACACGAAACACATTTGTCAAAATACAATTTCCATAATCTTATCTCCCAACCCACTACACCAAAGGAAAAGAAAAAGGACTAAAATGATAATAAAACAACGGAAAATGTGTTGTTTTTACAGAGAGAAATTTGATATTATTTATGTTTGTACGATAAAATTTAATTAGGATTTTCCTTGGCAATTTCGGGTATGCCCTAGTGGTGTTTATATTCCACTTATTTCAAATGTATTTTCTTTTGGTTTCATTTTTCATTTCTTTTCCTTTTTCTTTTGTCTTGTGTATATGTGTGTGTGTGTCGCTTATTTTATTTGATTTGTGTACACAACCTATGGCTAATTGCGTCTGGATCAACTGAAAAGGTAAAGAAAAAAGAAATGATTCGGATTCTGGCAAAATGTCTTCTCTTCATCTTTCTATTCGTTGCCATGGTTTCGAAATCTTTTCTTTCGAGCGATTACATAAATTTCGACCTTCTTTTTTGGTGCCTATGCTTAGAACTCATACCGAATCGAATGCACCCAGACTGAAGGTCACACGTGTTACAATATTATTCAACATTTGTATCGTTATTAACTCAAGAGCTCATCAACTCGTTGGTTATTGAACAATTAATTTTACATAGCTAGGATTGAAGATGGAAACAGAGTTTTTTGTTTGATCCGAGACGAAGCCACGATCAACAAATACACGAAAGCGAGACTTTTCATTTTTATCCCAAGTTGTGTCCATTGGATTTTACGGGCTAGTAACGTTTTCGATGCATGTAGCATATTATAGTAGATTAGTGCTACTGATAATATGAAAACCATTGGTTGTACGAGCCATATATCAGCAGTACTATACTTCGTGAGTCCTAGGAACTTAATTTTGACGTCTGGCAATTGAAACACACTAGGCAGCAGTGCCTGACTGACCATACTGAAAATTCGGGCGATTCCCGAAGGGGAAGGGTCCTTTGCATTTTTTTAATGAAAAATTGGCCTTAAATCAGTCCTAAGTTTTCCATAGGTGCGAACTCAGCCGTCTCTGGTGAATTTCTTGAGCCTAACTTTTTCTCCCTTGTTTGTAATCTCATTATTATTTACTTGCCACTGGAGGTCGTCTCTCCTCATTGCGGTTAGAAGATAAAATAAGGGATTCTCAAAGTGTTGCTTTGCCTGGTTGCGATTGCATTATTTACAAACTGCTCACACTAAATAAATGAAAGTCCTCAGACGGAAGGCCTAACACAATGAGAAGAAAAACAATTTGGGATAAATTATCGCATTGTAACGCAACGGGAGGCAAAACCAACATTTAAATAAATAATACGACGTGACTAATCGCCACGGCCATTTAAAATAATACATAGACTATTCGCACGCACAGCCGAATGGCACAATAATCCATTTCCCATTCCCATTACAACATCCAACAGTTAATTTAATTGTTGTGTAAATAGCATGAGAGGGAAAAAAATGGAAAAATTAATCAGATTCGCAATAATAAAATTCCAGAATATTTCCGCACTCGGTAACGACAATGAAAATTCCGCCTCACAGAACACATGTTTCGTTCATTATAACATATTTATAGACCGTGTTTTTTCGGTCGTGCAGACTATACACCCATGAAGTAGATAGAAAAACGAAATCCCGTTCGCCCCACTGACCCTCGTAATGATATAACACATAATTTCCACTAATTACTAAAAATACTTTTCTACTACCACCATACATATAACCATCCACATACAATAAACCGACACAAGGAACAAATAAACCCTCAAAAAAGAAAAATTCCATAAAAGAGCTTCCATGCTCTCGTATTATACAGAACAGACGGATGGAAAAGCATACACATCTACGTCCAACATGGTCAATGCCGTCGACTATACGTACGTTTGATTTTGTATAATATATTAAATGTGTTAAGACGAATGGATGGAACCGAATGGACGGATGGTCATAGAGATAAATGTTGTAAGCCCCGAAGCAAATTACGTTCATGGAATTTCTGCTTAACAACATTGTGCTTCGAGCCTTGATGTTGATTTCCATCGGTTTAAACAACAGACAGATTACGCTGGGCACCACAACAACGAATATCACGTTTTCTGCAGGAGACCCATAACAAATACGAAGAAGAATAACACAAATTTGGAAAAGTGTTGTATGTCTGACGAAATGTACGCATCGGAGTAGCACACATTTTTTTGGTTGGTTTTTGGTTTTTTTGGTCGTTCCATTATCGCATTGCGAATTTCAGATGTGTTTTAGATGGTTGAGCTGGTCATTTTTATCTTTATATCGTGCTGTGGATTTTATATTCCGTTAATTAGATGAAGGAAATATCCAAGGAATTTCATGACTAATTAGCACCGACAGACGGAATACGGTTGAAGCGAATTAAAGAAATTGAGAAGTCAATGATATATTCAATTCTATTTTTGCCCTTCTTCGTTTACTTTTGGCATGGCATGATAAAGATGTTATTTTGGACACACGCAATTGGGTGAGAATTAATGGCCGAATGAATAAAATCGACAACATTATGGTCTTATGATAGATTTGCACGAAACTAGCAGTTGTAGTATTTGTTTCAAAATTTAACCAGTCGAACGAAACGACCTTGCCGACCTCCGACACCAAATAATGGATGTAACAATCAGTAGAGCCTGGAAGGAGGACTTTTTTTCTCTTTAATTCACATATCTGTTCGGTATTCAACCCAACCTATAACCTTACACAGACTGGAAGCATATCGACAACTTTACGATTGTATCTATTCAACGCACTTCAAGCAAAAGTGGTACTCTAAATAGAGTACTGAAACTTGACAGGGCTACATACAGAATTTTACACTGTAAAAGAGTGGAAATAAAATTTCATACAAAATAGTACTCTATTTGGCAGCTGTCATTAATAGCACTTTTGCTTGAAGTGAGTTGATCTATTACTTCATTTGATCTGAGCATTTTCAAGAGATTTGATTTCGAATCTTGTACTTCGTTGAACATTATTTTTGCATATATAAGACCGCATTCGGCAGAGCGTTTTGTGATCTCATATGCGTTAAGAAAGAAATTTTCTCGACTGATCTCAGGACTTCGGAATTATTTCACTAAACTTCGTCGAGAAACTGTTGACGGGCTTATTGCAACGACATCTTTCGTGAAATAGCGAAACATAAAAATGTCGCAACGTAGAACAGAGGGTCGAAAAGAGAATAGAGAAAGACCACTGTGAATCATTCCAGGTGATCAAAATATGAACTCATTTATCAACCAATTGCTCCTCCATCTAAGCGACAGTTTGCTTTTACACTTATTGCAAAATTTCAACGTTCTTTTTGATTTATTCAAAATGATACAACTAAATAACCACAAAGCATGCTTTGTGCACAGACACAGAAACTATAGAAAGGATTGAAGGTTATCCAAAACTTTAAACTAAAATTTTAGTTTTCAGAAATCTCCTCCTCCTCCATAGTTTCGGCAATGATTTCCATTCTGGCAATATATACATTTTGGGCTAGGTCTATCAAAATGGTAAATATTTTGTCAAAAGCGGACAAATTAGACCGAGACCCTTTTCAAATTAATTAAGATATTTTGTGATAATTTTAACCCTTTAAGTTCAACTCAAACATAGAACCGAAATAAATGTTTATCCTCTCGTTTGCTACACATTAAACAGAAGTTCATTTTTCTCTTTTTACGTTTTCGTTTCGACTTCGATATGCTGGAATTTATATATTTGATCAACGGCTATACATATCTATCTCTCATCCTTTCGCTTTATTCCAGCTAAATTCATTCAATTTTAAATGGAACTCCAAACGCTATGGAATTCCACCATTGAATATTGTCTGTTTTATTTGAAAAGCTTTTAGCACATAACATCAACGTCAAAGCGAATATTCTGGCTGTTTATACGAAAAATTCATTCACCTTTTCTTTAGACATCAGAGTTCACTTAAAATAAATATTACAAACACAAACAGCACACACGTTTGCCATTACACCGTACAACTCTTCATGATTCATAATTAATTTTTCTTACGTTGGATTTTCCTTTATCTTCAGCTTACGCTCCCAAAGTAATACAGCACACTATTCCACACACACGTAGGGTCATTCGGTATAAAAGTAGAGTGAAAATCGTTATACCATTGTTGAATAAAAGCATCACTGCCACCACCCACCTTTTAGCGCACAGCCATACCTTCGGAGCGTTTCGCATAAATGAAACATATTAAGGTAAGGCCATAAATTTCCATATAATAAAATGTCCATAACGTATCCACCGAGGAATACTTTATTTGAACGATAAGAGGTTTCCCACGACGCTGGTGACAACAGGTGGTATATGTGTGGTTCAGACATGTGATATATGTGTTTTTTACTGTTGGTATCGATTAGATCAGAGGTGATTTTTTTTCGGTTGTTACTCCGGTTTCTTCGTCTTTTATTTTCTTTGCATTGAAATTCTCGGTGGAAATTTGGCAGAAGTTTTATTTTCAAAAGGTGTCTATTATAGTATCTGCAACAAGCATAATGTGGTTGTAGGTCTCGTTACAGGTCTTGTTATTGGCAGACGTATGACAAGGTTTGTTATTTTTAACGGGGAACGTAAATGGTATGAATGTAACTAAAGTGTAACTTATATTCAAAATCATTTTTTAGTTAGAACACTTTGATCCAAACCAAATATTGTAAGGTAAGTAAGGCACAATCGTAAAAATCATTCGCTCGAACATTTCCAAGAACTTTTACCGGGAAACGTGATCCGGTATATAATTCAGGCAAATCCGTATGACGTAATGATTTTGCATGTACATACTATCTAGCCTACATTAAGGTGAGATCGCCTTATGCGCCTAACATTCCTCAGAGATGATACTTCGAAACGTAGCTCGGAACTCACTAGCGGCAGTGATCGAGACTAAACTTGTTATTGACCGTAAAGGGTTAATGAAGTCTCAAAGTAAACAAGGTTTTTAGATAGAACGTCTAACGTACAACTTATCTGTTCAGGGCAGTGCATGTAATTTTAGAAAATAATCCTGATATGAACCTATTTTCAATCAAACTTATCAGGTCAGGTTTCAGGTAAATCTGACCTGCTCGAGATCAGAAACTAGATCATAGCTGAACTTCAAGCGGGTTTATTTTCCTAAATGAATTTCTATATTTAAAAGGCTTCGAGTGACAGCTGTCAAATTAAGTACTATTTTGTATGAAAAAATGTTCCAGATAGATTTTTTTACAGTGTCAAAATTTGTTTGATACACTGCCCTGTTTCAGTACTCTATTTAGTGGACTTATTAACCCCGGACAAAATAACTCCGGACAAAATAACCCGGACAAAATAACCCCGGTCAAAATAACCCCGATCAGGTCAGGACAAAATAACCCCTGGACTAAATGATGACGACATTGAAGGGGGGATACTCCCCCCTTCACCCCCCTCTGCGGGGGCTGCCGCCCCTCGACCCCGCTTTTTTATTTTTTTTTTATTTTCCACGGCCTGCGGCGCAGCATATAATCTATTAAATTATATCAATTATATACTTGAGTATATTCGAACATATCGACTATATACTCAAGTACATTCTAATATATCGACTATTAATTTGAATATATTGACTCTATACTCGAATATGTCTACTATCATCGAATATATGGACTACAACTATGTACTCGACTATATTCGAATATGTTGACTATATACTAGACTATCGTCGAATATGTCGACTAAGAACTAGACTATACTCGAATATATCGACTACATACTAGACTATCATCGAACATATCGACTATATACCCGATTACATTCGAATATACCGACTATATTCGCATATATCAAATATAAACGACTATATTCGAATATATTAACTAAGTACTCCACTCCACTATATTCGAATATATCGACTAAGAACTAGACTATATTCGAATATATCGACTACATACTAGTATGTATGTATCGCCTATATTCGCATATAGCAAACATGATCGATTATATTCGAATATATCGACTATATTCGCATATATCAAATATATTCGACAAGATACTCGAATATATTCGAATACATCCACTATGTACTCGACTATATTCGAACATATCGACCATGTACTCATGAATATTCGAATATATTGAGTGTATTGAAAATATTCGAGTAACTATATCGTTTTTTTTATTTGGGAGTTATTCTGTCCGGAGTTATTTTGTCCGGGTTATTTTGTCCGGGGTTATTTTGTCCAGGGGACATTATGTCCGGATTTATTTCGTCCGGGGTTATTTTGTCCGAACGCCATTTGCTGCGAAAAATAAACAAACAATTTTCATATAGTGAGGTGAAATATCGTTTTCTATTCCCGATTATTGGATTGACTAGCTTTCAATCGCAATAATAAGTTTTGTGAAATATTTGAACCCCAAGGGAATCTCACTTTGTTTTTCCAATCCCTTTTATATTGCCTGGCGTATGAATAGCAGTTTTATTTGACATTATTTGACTCCAGTTTTCATTTTGATTTTTCATAAAAGACATTCGTTGGGGGGGATTACCAACGTTTTCATTCAAAGTACGAGGTTTGTCTGAGTGCATTCAGTCACTCATTTGTTCAAACAATTCTACGATCCTTTTTATTACTCCTTCAGACCATTAAACCAAGAAAAATATCTCTACTCTCTGGGATTGTTTGAGCCGAAGAAGTCACTGCATCTAACAGCTTTTGGTAAATGCCTTTTAACTATTTATACAGAGAAATTTAATTATTTTCGTCGTTTTCACCTGCGAAACAAGTTCTATTTTTATTATTTAAATTTTATTACTCTCTGCCATTCAGTCTCACCTTGTGCAAACACATATATATTTGACATATTATTCCAAATTGAACGTGAGCTTTGGTTTTTGTTTTTTGTTTCCATTTAAATTTCCATAAATATATTTTCGGTTATTTTGGCACAATGGAAGCGAGCACAACCAAGAAAAAAATGTTCGCAACATCAAAACAGAAAATTTTGGGTTTTAATTTGAAATATTTGCCCGGCGGGTGGTTGTATGTGAATTTTCATCACAGTAAATTGAAGGTATTTGTAATACAGATAAAGCGCATTGGTGAGGTACCTACCCATTCGTTTATGAGCTTGACATTGTCGTACAAAGCATTTTAGCAGAGCACTGTGTAATTTCGTCGTCAACCGAATGGGGGGAGGCGTTGAAATTGAAATAAGCAGCACAGAATATCAAGCCACCACGAGAGAATATTACATTTTCATTAGTGACGCGACAGCAGAACCTTAGCTTGTTTCACATTTTATTGGTTTCTAGCTTGCAGAATTATGAATACCATACCGAAAATCGGGTTGTGAGACAAACAGCGAATTGTGTGCATTGGACGCATAACGAAATGTTTGAGATGCGATATTACCACCGTAATTCAGTACGAAGATCAATTGTTCTACATACAGCCACAGAAAATGACTTTCAAACGTGATGACGTCAAACAACTTCAATCTTTTGCATATTTGAGGGAACTAGCCTTGGTTTTTTGGGAGTCAGAAACTTTGACTTTGGCTTGAATTGGCCAAAAATATTTGCAATTTTAGATGAATGAAATTGGCTAACAATAGGGCCATTTTGCAAACTTTGTAAGCTGTTTTTCATATTTTCAGAAAAAGCACATTTTCAATTCTCCTTCCTTTATTCTCTGTCAACTCTACCGATAGAGTACGATTCGCTGCGACCAAGATGTCGCAGAGTTCCAAAGTCTTGAGGTGATGGCATTTTATTTGACTAAAATCCGAGTAAAAATTAATTATTTTTTGTTGACATTGTACGACGAATCGTACTCTACCAGGTAAAATTGAGAAAAGAAACTGTTTTCTCTCCCAATAAATTCATTTATTCATCGTTCCGTAACTGATGCCGTAATCTCCTGGAAATCGGACAGAAAAGAATAGAAGAATCGTAGCTCTAGAATAGTGTAAACCGGTAGAGTCCAGTACGAAACTTCATAAAACACAGTAAATAATTGAGTCATCGATTCTGTTGTTTAATTGATTGATGGTATGTGGTACATAATACCTTCCTTAGCGATGTATGCATCAAATCCACTCCCAACTTACGGAGGGTTGTATATATTTCATAATTTTATTCTGAACGATAGCTTGTTATTTCTGTGCAAAAGGTAAAACATGAATAACAGGTAACGTTGTAATGAGTAAAAATATTTTTATTGATGAAAATTTACTGGTTCTGCTTCGATGAAGCATAGCGCGATTGAAAATTCGAAATGGAAATGTAATGCGTACTCAACCGTGCCCATGTTCTATACGTACAATTCTTTGAGATCAACGATTTTACGCAAAAAAATTTTTTTGTTACTTTTAAGTTATTCCTTGTTCCTTTTACATTTTTGACGAAGGAGAAGAAAATGTTTTTGGCAAATTCAATTGAACGTTTAACCAACTTTTGTCCAAAGATTTGAGAATTTGTTTCCTGTTTTTTTGTTCCTTTTTTCTACGTTTCGATTGTTCATGGAAACAATATTGAACTGTGGCTCTTATAAGGATTTTTGATGTTATCCCGAAATAGGAAAAACAAAGTCAACCTCGATGTGAAATCATAACATAACTCCTCCCAAGCTACTAAGGGCCAAGTTGGAATTTCCAAAAATTTGATTTTTCTTTCATTTTCCCATACAAAATACTTTTTCAGGTTTTGGGTCCACCCTGAAATTCATGTCTAGCTGTGGTCGTGGCGAGAAGCAACATCTTATTAACCGAGATTATAATGATAAAATTTATGTTAAAACAATTGAAGTAAAAGATTTTGTTCCAATCTGCCGAAAATACTTTGATCAAATGAAGTAATAGATTTTATAATAATACTGGTCATGTGCTTGTCGTATCTGTTGATTGCTTCAACGGGGCAACAAGTGATTGGGCTTGTGTGATTCAAACGAAAAACCCAAAATGAAAAAATAAAATCAAAATTAAACGAGGAACGAGCACTTTAGATCCAAACGTATTCCGAATTTCGAACCAGTCTGTGAGAAATACTTTCAATCTGAGAAGTTTTACAGTATTGAGTTCAACGTGGGACAACAGGTGAAAGCGCTCGTGCTATATTATTTTTTGCATAAAAGAAAATATTTTTTTTTCAAGTTCTACAAGTTCTAGAAGTCAAGGAAGTAAACCTATTGTAAAGTGTTATAAATTAAAGTGTCCTCTCAACAGTCTGAACTTTAACAAAATCAAATATTTTGAAAAAACCACCAGAAAATAAAAATTTATTTTTTAATGTACAATCGTACCATCATCTTTAAATCCCACCCTCCTGCGAAACCATTTGGACGCGGTGTACATTTTATGATTATAACATTTTACAGTCTTGTTAAACAAACCATTTAAGCTTAATATGAACGCGTAAAATTGCCTCCAATATATATTAGCTTCGCTGCACAGCGCACCTTCTTACACATTTCCATCAAAATAAATATAATGAAAGTCAAAATGTTATTACCCATAATAAAATCTATAAAAAGTTAAATTATCTGTTATTTGCACATAAAACGGATCATATTTGGCTCGTATAAACACAATTGTTTCTCTGTCTTTATATTAAATTTTCGACTCTCATGAGGGAATAATACACAGACCAGATACAGTGGTATATAGAAATGCACATGGATGGATATATGGCTATAGATATTATGAATAAACAGAAGATGAAAAAAAAACGACGACGAGAAATTCCAAACCATTTCTCTACACCATCCGACACGGTGAAGTATTCTCAGGGTATTTTTTTCTATTCGCTTTATTTTTAGCAAATATATAATCGGAAAAGAAAACGCGTCGGTTCTAGCAGGAGTATAAGTTCGTTTTTCTGTTTTTATGAATTTAGATACAAATTCCATTGTGGTTTCCTAAGCAGCTCATAAGAACATTCTAAAGTTGTGGTTTTATGTCGTAATAGACATGTGAGGGATTTCTCATGTTTTTCTTGTGATAATCAAGGTTTGGAGTATATTTTAGCTCTGTATACGTACATTGCTTTATCGTTCAACACATTATTATTTTTGCAATACACATAAGGCTTTTGTAACCCGTTTTATTCGAAAAGTTTTGATGTGAAAAACCATTACCACGAAAATGTTGATTTAATTACTCTACATGCCGTGTATTTAAGAGAAATTTTCTATTTGTTGGGGGAAATACTCGCATATAATTTTGGAATTCACTGGAACGAGAAAAGTTTAATCCAATTATGAACGAAGCTTTTTTCTGACAAATTTTTATTTAACCTTTATCTTCTATGTATTTAACAAGGTAAAAAATTTGAACTACTAGACTCGAGGTGTGGTGGATAGCCCTATATTAAAAAAATAATCATTAGTATGCACTATTAGAGGTTGTGGTGATATTTTGAGTATAGTAAACTACTATTTCTTCTACCCAATACAGTTAAAGGGCTCGTAATAGTTTTTATGCCACAAGTTGCGAAATGAAGTACACTCAATTTCGCAACGTGTTGCATACAACGTTATCTGCAACAAGCAGCGAAAAGTAAACTCTTGAAAACAGAGCCTAATATTTGTGAATCGTTTTTGAGAATTTTTGGGAATTTAGGGAATTTTTGGGAATTTTGTGAATTAATTCCCAAAAATTCCCAAAAAATCTTTTCTTTGCATTTTTATAATTAAATGCTCGTAAAAGATCAGGAAAAGTTCAAAAACCTTTAAAAACTATGAACAAGCAAAAAAAAATTGGATTTTTTTTGGAATTTTAGTGAACTTTTGAGAATTGGTTCCCAAATATTATGCTCTGAAGGATATAATTCTTGTCGATGTACTCGCACCAGCCAGGGCGTATACTCTACTTGTAGGTCTCTCCAAAGCCGACATTAGTACAACACTACAATAATTTAAGAGCAATCTACATTCCGACCCCCTATGAAATACATTTTTGATGATAACTTATTCGAATTATTTTTGAAAAAAGTGGCCTCATCGTTTGGTGCCAGAACATATAAGGTTTCGATAGCCACTGGAATTGTCCATATTGATGTAGTGTACTGAGAAAAAACTCAAAACTCCTAAAATTTGTGTTTTTTGTGATATTTTTTGGACTTTTGAGTTTTCTCGGCGTAGACTGCATCAATTTTGACAATGAACCGCGAGCGTTAGTCCATATTATTTTTATTTCAATGAACACATCAAAAACACACTGAAAATGTATATTGATATTGGAAAAGTGGAATTTGAAATTCTTAATTTCAGTTTAAAAAGCCGCTCCAATTTTGAAAAAATCTCGCGCTTGAAAAAAAAAACAATTTCGTGACTTAAATTGGGATGTTTTATTTGTTGACAGTTTGTTTTAATTGTGACCACCGAGATAACCAAAAAACCAACACTAACAAACAAAATATTCCTATCAGCTGACAGATACCTAATATCACATTTCGATTCTTTAGAGTTTCCATACGTGAGTTCATCATGGCAGTGATTTTTTTAATTAAATTCTATAAAAAAATATAAAAAGTTTTTATAACAAAACTAAACTTTTATTAAAAAAGGCTCGTGGTTTATTCTGGTGGCTATCGAAACTTTATATGTTGTGGCACCAAACGATGAAACCACTTTTTTCAAAAAATATTCTAATAAGAAGTTATCATCGAAAATGTTTTTCATAGAAGGTCGGAGTGTAGACTTCTCTTAAAATAATTATTTTTGAGTTATAGCCGCAAAAAGGTTTTCGGTACCCTCTGGCATGCTTTCACCTTTGAACACTTTAACCGAAAATTTAAAAAAATTTTCGAAAAAAATGAAAGATACGATTCTCTAGAATTGAAGACGAATCTATCACTCCTTAAAATCGGAGACCACTTGTTCCCCTATCACCATGACCTCCAGTTTTGGCGATATGCCGCTGAAGCTCAATTTACTGAATATATTATATTCAATATGTTCTGAAATATTTTTTGTGTGGAAATTTTAGGGAATTTTAGGGAATTTTTGGGAATTTAGGAAATTTTTGGGAATTTTTGGGAAGTTAGGAAATTTTTGGGAATTTTAGGGAATTTTTGGGAATTTTGGGAATTTAGATAATTAATTCCCAAATATTAGGCTCTGCTTGAGAAGTAAATAACGTGCAGACTCGTAGTTTTTCAATTAATATAATCATAGAAACCATTTTCAAGTAATCATTCACTGCCATAATGTATATACATAGAAAAATTTAGTTAGTTTTGCGTCCGTTCTGCAATAATTAAAATTTTTTTGTTGATAATGGCCCTATTCTTCAAATAATTTAGAATAAATCCTGTTTTTACCGATAATTTTATTGGTTTCTGCCTGTGCTTCTTCTTTTTGTAACTAGTGACAAAAAGTAACATCTTGTTGTAACTAGTGATAAAAATTAATTAAATCTTAGTGACAAAAACAACCTTTTAGAGTAGTAACTAGTTATTGATATGGCTGGCAGATAAAAGAATTTTTTGGTGAGACCCTGTTAATTTATGATAACATGACATGTCACACGTTTTATAAGGAAAAGGAAATGTATTTACTTCTGTTTCGATTGGACTGACGATGTTTTAAATTATCAACATTTATTGACATCGCCTGTCAATTTGAAACGGTGCTAAATCGATAAATCATTTTTCTTAAAATTCGCTAACATTATTCGTTTCTGCACTACACAAAATGCACTTCAACTTAACGAACATTGCTTGAAGATAAATTACTTTCACCATTGGGTCCATTTATGTGCTGTGCTACAGACTTGGGATATCCAGGTTACAAGATTGTCTTATGTGATGGATGCCTTTTCGACAATCATTTCGTTGAGATAGTGATATCAAATCTGAGTATTTTAGACAGACTAAAATAAAATCTTTTACTTCATTGGTTTTACGGTATAACTGTTACCATACATTTAGCTACGTATAACCATCACAGTCCAGCGTCTATTTTTATCTTCCACTTCTTTGTCTAAACACCGTATGTAATATAGCTGTTCACAAAAACAAGTATTGCATGATGTGATTATGCTCCAAACGATTTTATTAACTTGTAAGAACAAACTATTTCGGTTTTTCTTGTAAAAAATTTCAATATCTTTCAAAAAACGGATTTATTTTTAGATCCTTCAATGACATAAAATATGAAATACAAAACCCATCTGATGGTAAGGTAATCTTTTCTGTAATAAAATATGCAAAAATCCCAAAGCTTTTTATTATACATTGTCAAAGGGACACATGACCTATGGCCTTGTTCGCTTTGATACGAGACGACAACGTGAAGTGGATAGGACTCATTTGATAGAAAATTCAAATGATATCCGTTTACTTATGTTAAATTAATAGTCATGCTGTTGCGTTACACTCTTTGAAGCTCTTGTATTCGTTGATGGTACTAATTTACAATTTATTTCATCCGTGGGGAATGGGTGAATTTCTCATTTTATGTCGAATCTTATACTATTACGAACCGTTGTTGGTGTATTTTGTTGTTTTCTAATTAAGAAAGTCATTGATCAGAGAGATTAATTTCGAAAGTTTTGGTTTTATGTTATCGCTTCAAGTTATATTTATAAATTACACGACCTACATAAGGGTTACGACCGACGGCTGCATCGAATGTAAACAAAAATTTTGTGTCGTGTAGCAAAATGAAAATTGGAGAATCCGGGAATCAGTAACGTCTGGCAATACACACAGGACTCTTATTTCAAAAATATCTTTTAATTAATTGAGTTATCGGTTTCATGAGCTCAAATTTAGGGGCAATATCGATTGATTGATTGCCGTGCAATTTGAAATTTTAGATTTAAATTGTTTGCAGTTATGTGCTGGTTTATATACAAAAGCAATGTATAGGAGCTGGGTGTCAATTTATTTTGGTAGGTCATGGGTTCGAGTGATTCATTGGATTTTGCCAGACAGACTTAGAACGAAATTTATCCAAATAAAGACGGGTTCAATAAGTTTGAGGAAAGAAATTATGAAAGACCTGAGTGGGGAAATGGATTTATCATGTCTGAGATTACCAAATACGACTTAATGTGTGTGTTTCTTGACGAATGTAAAATTTACGGATTGACAATTTACTGTATCTGGTACCATCACTCCTTTACAAACGCACAATCATGACATAGTATATACGCGACATTGGAAAGACACGACATAGTAAAGACATAACATAGTAAAGACACAACATTGCAAAAACCGACATAGCAAAGACAGGGCGTGGTAAGAACACGACATTATCAACAAAGTCAGCTGCTTCTATTTTCAACGTGATTTTCGAAAAATTTACCGATGCTGACTGTTTACTTTATTATGTCGTACAATGTACATCCGAATCAGTTGCACCAATTATTTTTATACGTATCGATTCGGTGGTCTGTTCCAGGTGACATGACTCCATTAAACCGAGTTGACCTAATTAAAATTCGATTAAGAGTGAAATTAATTTTTACTTCCTTACAAAACTAAAAGAACCATTTGTTCCGTACGACAACATCCGGAGCACTTAATATTTAATAAAAAATGCCATGAATGACTAAAAGGCCGGTGTCCTCAACCTCAATTCATTTTATGTAGCCATTTTCCATGCATGCAGATAATGTAATAATAGATTTAAATCGGTTACGTGACTTAATTAACATCCCTTATACCGAGCTCTTCCCTACTTCCGTGTCCCCTGGAAAACACCAACTACATTATGTATCTTCGATTACGTCTTTGTAAATAAAAACATAAGTTCTTTATGTTCCATTTAGCAACTACATTGTATATGTACAATTTCCCGCAAAACCGAAGAATATTTTATAGAATATTCCACTGATCCCTATAGAACGAAGATTCTGTACGCTGAATTTTTACTTGCTTTTTTAGGTTTTCCCGTTTATACAATATTTTCGTTTTTTTTTGTGTACAAGAAAATCAATTCGTCATTCATACAACATCCCAAATATAATTTGGGTATATATGGTGGTTCGTTGTGGGAGAAGAAAAAAGATGCTTTTCGACTCAAGAATGTCGAGTGGTAAGATTTGGTTTTTTGAATTTAATGAGATTTCGGAGGAGAAGTGGTTTGGCAATTTTTAGATTATCATTTTTTCCCCGAATTTAATTTAATAAAAAATAATTGGTCGAGTGCTTTTATTATCGATATTACAAAATATCTACTCGCCCGAGGATTAATGGTGGACGACAGGACAACCATTTTTATTGTTATTAACTTTCCTTTTCATTTTAAGAATTTTATAGAGCGAAAAATTCCGTTTTTTGTGCATTATTCTCAATAAAATTAAGAATAGGAAGTCACGTATTTCATATTTTGTCGAAAGAATTGATAAATTCGGGTTTTTTTTATCGCTTTGTAAATTGGTTTAGTCTCCACAAATATGTTGATTCGACAAAGAGTATTAAAATTGCAACAGAAAAAATACATCAACCATGTTAGGAACCGTATTCACTTCAAAGAAATGAAGTAACAGATCTAAATAGTTAGACCAAATGAATATCCAAATTACATTCAAGTTAAATCAATGAAATTTCATTTTTCCTATAATTCGCTAATTAGACATGTCCTTTTTTCACATTTAGATATTCAAAAGACGTAATAGATCCGATAGTAGAACAGCGTCAGCGCCAACAAAAATAAGCGACTTTGTTTAGTCAAAGAAGTATACTGACAATATTGTGATCAAACGAAGTAATAGATTCGATTACCATAATTGCTGTACGTGAACGACATTAGCAAAAACACTAAGACAGCGGATATAAAAGTGAAATGTCAATTATGGAACATTCATTATATTTTTACTGTCTAAGCAAAATATCTAACCATCTCCAGGCCGCAGAAATTTTGTCCCTCCACTTCCATTCGATTAATACATCAATTTCTGTGTTAGCCATAATTATCCCTAACTAAGCCTAATAAATTGAATCTGTTCGTATACACACTTCATTCATTTTACTATGTAAAAAGTAAACTGGATGATGATGGTGCGAGTGTATTGAATTTCTTACAAAGTTCTAATTAAAAGGGAAAAAAGTTTTCCATAATTTTCTATAGATCCCAGGTTGTACACAGTCTAGGCAAATACGGTGTGCGTTCTGTGTTATACCTGAGCATTTATTATCGGCGTATACATATAGAACTGTTATATTGTACACTCATGGTACGTACACACCATCATATCAATATTTATATAGAACACAGCACAAAATTACTTAAGCATGAGGAATCCATAATCCATATACTCACAGGCTGAACATAATAAATGCGATAGAGGTATACTTAATAAATGATTTCGAAACTGTGTAGTCGCAACCCTCCTACGATCCGTATTACATGTAGGAGCACATGAAAGCGTGCAGTGTTATATAGCCACATCTTTTGAGAGTATAATATGAGAATATAGAAATTTCAATGATTGATGGATGGGAGCAAGGTAATATTTAAAATTGGAAAATGATATTTTTCGAAAGGAAAAAAGAAGAAGAAGAAAAAGTGAAATAAAAACGAAAGGTTTTTTTATCGTGTTCCAGTTGGACGATTGGCAAATAAAGTGATTAAGAATTTCTCTTACGAAAATAAACACATCGACTTAGAGAGCACCATCCCATTTATAGTACACCTTGACTGTTTATTAGATATGAACAAGATGAATGAGTTTGTTCAAAATTTTATCGCTTAAAATTATCACATTAACAAGATGATTCAATTAAAGATGAGTTCGTTAGTTTCGGGTGTGTGTGCGTGGGTTGGGAGTGTGTCAAGTGAAAATGACGTCATTAGTACAGTGAGTTTCCTAATGAAATAGAGTAAGTTTGCTAAGGAGTTTGTTAATAAGTCAACTAGCGAGTTTACGTTTGGTCGTTTCTGTGCTCGGTGGCAATGTATCTTTCACAAAAATCTCAGCATCGCCCGTTTTGTGTGGATAAAATTCGAATTGGTCATCTGGTCACCACAGTTGGTTCATTCTAAAAAAACACACATTTGACAGTTTCTTAAGAGTTTTACAATTCATCGATGTTCCCAGTCAATTAAGTGTTTCCAGTCTATCCGCCTAAGCGAATTCAAAATTTGCGCCAAATGCCATAGATTGGGAAGCAGTTAATTGACTAGGAACATCAATGATTTGCAAAACTCTCATAAATCGGAAATGGCGTTTTCTAAAGATGCATCATGAACACACTGTACTAATCAGCAACTAATTCAGAAATAGGTTCGATCATTTAAGGAGTTCCCAATTTTACTAGAAGACAATAACATTCAGTTAAAAAAATTTCCGATATTTTCTTGAATTTTCAAAAATTTTCCAAAAAAAAACATTTTTCCGCTAAAATCTGTAAACGAGTCGATGCTTCGATTTAAGAAAATTTTCCTCAGTGCACCTCTTAAAAACGCTGCCGTGACTGCCTTGACATGAGCTTCAAAAGCTAATTTCACTTCACGCGGGCTTAGTAAGTAAAATAACAGACGTAATTGTTTGGGAATTTGTATTTTGCAGCCCTTCGGCACCTATTCTGCACACCTCACTGCAAAATTTAAAATTCGCAGCAAAGACGTAATCTACAATTCCCTCTTCGAAGTGAGCTAATAATGTACGTATTACTACACAGAGGCACACAAAAATTTGTTATTGCTCTGAATACAGTGGGTACTTGCAGCGTTGTATAGCTCATTCAATGGCATAAACAACCACAACGAGCGTTTGATGAAAGACAAAAAAAGTAAAAAATTGAAGAGGATGCTTCACATTGTTTTCCTGAGAGTTGTACACTTGACAGCAATACTCTCGAGTTTCCTCTTTTTTATGTACTGATAGAATGCTTGAATTTTCCTTCTCTTGTGGCTAAAAAAGATTCGCAGCCATGTGAATGAAACAATGAATTTTATGGTTTTATTTGATCGTCGGTAAAAGCGAAGAAGAAAACCATTTCACTTTAACATCGTGTACCGTTGCCCTTCACACATATACGTATATGTAATACTTCAACGGGACACACATTATAACAATATTGTCAAGTACATAATCCGCAACGTTATATTCGTTTTAATTTCCACACAAAGCTGAATTCATTTTATATTCAAACCAAAATGAATTTTGGCTGATGCTAATCGCAATTCAACATTTTCCTCTCAAAAAGTATATATTCTATGCTCTCCAAACGTCTACCCAGATAAAAGTTAATTTGAATTCGGTTTTTTTTTTTTCGTTCTCTAAATGGATCATGAAATTGTCAAGTGGTTGTTGAAGAGTTAATTCGCAAAGTATTGTGTCGTTTTTCCGTTTGATATAATTATACGGAAATTACACGAAATTTCATTAGGGCCAAAAATGATTATTTGTTTTTGTCGTAGGATTTGAGTGGATTTAAATAATGACCCCGGTGTGACCACAATCGTTTATCCTTTTTGTTAATTCGTGCTGCTACAATTTAATCATTCAGATGTGGTAGGAGAGAAAAGTTAACGGATTTAATATGTGTTCAGTAGAGGGAAAAGGAAAACGTTAGATTTTTAAGTTGCAATAGCATTACGGTATTCATAGCTAAATCTATTACTTCTATTGTTTTACATATTTTCATACAAAATCTTCTACTTCACTTGCTTCAACATAGATTTTGCTTTAATAAGACAGAGGACAGATCTCATTCCTCACGTTCACCGTCTGTCGATAACTACTTCTACTTCCATGAACAATTGCATTCAACATAAAGGTTGAAGTTTTTCGTATTGGCTACAGCTAGTAGCTTGTTCTGTTTTCATACTTCAGTGTATAGTAGCGTCTTCTCATTCTATCACAAGCGTATAGAGATAAGTTTGTTCACGATCACCAGTAGTATAAAATGTCACTGTGACGTTCCAAGATGGTAGCCGAGGGCGAATTTAGTCTGCTACACATATCAAAATGATGCACAAAAGTGCATCCTTTATGTTGAATCTCACTGAAGGTACTGTGAGGTAGCTATGTAAATTTCTACAACACCCATTTCTCGTATCTAGTTTTCGAATTAATTTCTCTGATAAATTTTCGATCCAGTACGCAACAATTTAATTAACACAGATTCTCCAAACATCAGTTCCAAACATTATCTCCCAATGGAAAAAGATCATTTTGCCAGTCCCTCTAAAATCCACAACTCGGAACATATAAAAGCACAATCGGGAACAAGGTAATTCCGTTTTTCGATATGGAAAAGTTTACATTTCCAAAGTTTGATTACAAACAACAAACAAAAGTTGCATTTAAACCCATCCACTTTTACTTCATATTATATTCGGTGTATATAAAAACCAAACAACAAACAACCGAAAACGGATAACGGAAGAGCATTAAAAATAAAATAAATGGCAGATAAGCCCTTGCCAAAACCGAGGCCACAACACACAGATATACATAAAATGCGTTCAATATTCGCTGTAATATTTGTTGCTTCAATTTTGTTACAAAAATCATCCACAGCAAAGTATACGGAAAAAGTTTATTTAGACTTTAATGTTAAAGCGAGTAAAGTTTACTCTGTTCAAATCGTTCACATGATTATAATACAGCGTTCAGTTCTCAGAAAATAAAATACTCAACGTATGGTACACTCGTACGTGATTCATGGTACGTAACAATGCATGAAAAGTACGTGATCCCCTTTTGTTAAAAATGTTTGCCATCACTGAAAATACGGAAAAAGCGAAAAGAAGAATCGATTGATAGGTTTGTCATGAATTTTCATTTACTTGAATCTTTACTGTACTTTTAAAATTGCGTAAATTTGAAAATACCTTTGTTACGTCTGTAGACACCAATGAAAACCAGGTTGGATAAATTGTAAAACCAATTCTTAATTCCTGGAAAATTCTTGGAGGATCGAAACAACTAATTGATTTGCCGTTTCAATAAGTTCAGAACTTTGACTTTTAACTTCTGCATTAGCTGGTCTCTGGCCCTCAAATGGTTCAAATCCCCGCTTGAATGTAGGTTGAAAATAAAAGTTACTGTGAGATTCATCATTAAGGTGACTCTATTTCGTTTTTTAATGAGACGTTTGCTCTGTTATCCTTTGAGAAATTTCGTCGAGAAAGTCAAGAGATTCGAGATAATTTTCTAAAATGTCAAGAAACTTCGAGAAAACCGAATATTTTTCTCGAAGTTTTCCCGAATTTTCTCGTTTTTCTCAAATTTGGAAAAATATAAGAAAATCGTGAAAATTTGGAAAATCGAGAAAATCGGAAAAATTAGTCGAAAATTGAAAAAATTTAGGAATATTTTGAGAAAAAAAACTTGATGATAGGCAGTGGATGAGTAGACGTAGACATGTAGAGGGATAAATGCTTTTCCACATCTCTATAGAGATGTGTATAAGACGACCAGCTGAATAAAAGGCACAAGTGTAACGTTAATGTTGAATCTTTCATTGCCTATTAATTTGGAACGAAATGTTGTTTAGAGATCCGAGCTACGTACGCCCGGGCATGCATTGTTTTTTCATTCATAAAGAAAAGTTTTTGTCACATGAAATAACAGTAGGTTTCTGACTACTCTACATGTCTGGGAGCTGTATACACATTTTCCTGTTTCGAAGAAATTATTTTCAGTTTCCTGGAAAATAATTTCTCTGTTGAAAATTCTGGGAAGACTGGCATCCCAAGCGAAGCACCAGATGCCTTAGACAACACAACGGAGATAAGCATAGAAAAATGTAGCCTACAGGCGTTGTTAATTGCAACATTTGTGGCTTCCTTAAGACATTATTTTTGTTCTTCTTGTTCTTTATCATTCAAACATCAAAAGGTTATTTCCAATCCGATTCGAATGCAATTTAAAACAAATTTCTTTGAAAGTTTTGAAAAGCTTCTTCAAGATTTTGTTATTTGATAAAATCATAGGTCAACATCAATACCTATGGTGGGTGGTTTTTCTTAAGATAAATTGTACAATATACCGACAATATTCATCCACCCAGGCCACATATACACAAATCAATATACGTTGAAACATTCAAACATTTAAGTGACTCTCCATTTACCATTTCGTTACATTTATTTCGAATCAATTTAATTGAAACGAGATATGAATTTCGTATATTGAATGGTGAAAGTTTTGTTGTTGTTGTTGTTGCTGCTGCTACTTGTTTGTTGTTTGCCCGGACGACGACGTGTCCGTAGGTGATTGGTTTTTATTCATTAATATTTTTCCCTCTTCGAATATAAATATACCGCCGATGGTATACGATGTGGAATGGGATGGTGAAATATATAAAGTAAATAAAAATAAATAAAATACGGGGAATGCCTTTTCCATCTAACGTTTAATTGAAACGAAAGTTAATTGAAACTTCTAGACCATAAAAAATTAATTTGTTTCACATTTTTATTCAGTTGACACAAAAACAAAGGGAAACGTATTTCGTTTGTCTGGCAAAAAATAGAAAAATGAAAAATAGTAAATTACTTACCAATTGGACAAATGATAGAAATTCTAGTATTTCTTTTATGTTCTTCTCGGCTTCGCCTCGGATCGAAATGCTTTTCGAAAAAATTTTAGAAAATATTTTCTAAAAAATCTGCTCTGCACGAAGTCATTTCCATCATTTGTCCAATTGTCAAGTATTTTACTAAAATAAAACTTCGGGTAAATTTCCATGCCGAGAGGTAAAGTTCACTTTACGTCACGGTTTTGAGTAAAAAAATGAAATCTCCGAACCTACCGTTTACTGTAGACCCGTGTGGACCTAAATGAAATTGGTACACTCACTCTGCATGTGAATAATAAGCCAAGCAGATGAGTATGTAAAAAATGTTTTGAATGATGAAGCGACGACATTATTTCTGTACACATAAAGCATCACAGAAAAATAATAATAAACCAAATTCCTAGCATTGTACATGAACGAAAAATAAATAAAAAACAAAAAAAAAAGCTCGACTCTCGTTTGAGATGAAACGCGAGAATTTAAAATTTTCGTTTTCCCCAGAGGGCAGAGCTAAAACTCTTGTTGAGTATTAACGTTTTCAGAGAACGAAATGTTTTTTTTTGCTGAAAAATTTGTAATGGAATTTATACATATTTTATGTGTGTTTTTTATGTAACGTTACATTATGACAAGGTATAATCTCAAAAGAAATTAGGCAATAATATTCATTTTCAAGTCGCTCACAAAGTAATTGGGTAAAACTTCGGCTGATACAAAATGACAAAAAAAACGAGAATGAAATAAAAATAAATAAAATTTGACATTGGAGCCAATACAATATAGCGTATAATATGCACCTGTGTTAAGAGTCAATCTAGGCAGTTGGAAACGATTTACGTAAAAAAAATTATTTTTCCAAAGGGACCCATTTCAAGGATAGGGTGTTGAGTCTTGACTTGATTCTGCTTTACATCTTACGTAATTTACGTATAGACTAAATGTAATATGTCAATATAATAGGTTCTTTGAAATGATGATAAGTTGATAACACACTGGGACTTTTTTAATGGCAGCTGTTGAACTTCACTTCAAAACATTTATTAGCCATTGCATATGTCAATCCAAAAACATTGTCAGTCTATTCGAAACGGAGCTAAATAAATGAAATTTCATTTTTCTTATAATTCACCAATGTGATACGTCCCGTTTCTGCATTTAACTATTCAATTAGCAAAAGAGATATTTGTTTGAGCTGCATCGAAATTGTCAACATTGAATGTGGGTGTGTATCGATAATGTATGATTACACGCGCTTTCGCAGAAGAATGGTCGGTGTAGTAGATTGATGTGTTTTTGGGTAGATAAATTTTCGTTTGGTCAAGTTAATATTTAGTTACATTCTAACATAAGAGTCGAAATAAACTCTAAAACGCCCTTGTGTTGAAAAGTAATCAAAAGCACACTAGTGCCCCAGAAACAACAGCGTCTTCGAAATTTCTGCAATCAATATGTGGTTTTGTGTGCAGTGTGTTCATTTATTGAGCCTCCGGCAGAAATTGAAGTAGTTTTACGCTAAACTGATTGCGACAATATCCGATCAGAGAGATCGGAAGCTCGATACTAAACCTGATGCATGGTGAATCTCCCACCTGAGGGTCAGTTCTTTGTGTGTTTGTCTATTTTCCATAGCGAATGAAATACATCGCTCGCTGGGTATAGTAAATGCGGAGTCCGAGTTCTACGCTAAACTTATAGCAGCGGTATTACGGCATGAGTTTTCTACATTCTAAACTTTTCTATTTTAAAATATAGAAGTCATGCCGATCCAGATTAGTAACCAAATACAGTACATAGTAGGATGACATTCTTGATTCACGATTGTAAAAATATTTAAATGAAATACCATCCGTTGCGAGGGTGGCTACAATTTACTTATAGTCTCGTTTGATGTAGATTTTTGTTATCTTCTGTTTTCCGCATTCTCAAGATTGTAATAATAACATTTCGGCTGCGAATCGAATTGTAATTCATATTTTCGATTGTCGAATACAATTTACTGATATGTTTCAACTAATATAGAAACAGTTACCACATGTACTTGACAACACAAAAACAAATCCGATTCCTTAACAGGAAATTGAGTTTCAAATTATTGTGTCGTTCTGTCTCAAAATAAAGTTTAGCCGAACCCCTAACTCACACTCTTACACGTCTAAAAATGTTGCATAATCCAAACCTTTTTACCCACAAAATCCCTTTGCTATAAATAGTTTCACAAAGTGACCTGAAAAACCACCTCTGTACAATTTGTACACAATTTCACAAGCTGCCATTTCAATTGAATGTATGGAACGGTAATCGGGGAGGAAGAGTGTATGTACCGAGGACGAATAATAATAAAAAATGGCATCATTTTACTGTACGTACACATCCAACTAAACAATTAGCAAACAAAAGGTTAATTGAAAATGTCTTTACCATTTTACCGTCCCCAGATGTAACGGTTATAGTTGGGTAAAATTTCCTTCAAAATAACATAAAATGTGGAATAAGACTTGTACGAGAGCAGTTTGCGGTTCAGATTGAGTCTGCTGCTGGCTTGTTTTACAAAAGCAGGCTTATACAGGTTATAAAACCAAAACGAATGGAAAATGGGAAAACCCCTTGCAGCAAAATATTTACAAGAAAATCGTTAGAGAGTGAACCGACACGGCAGGAAAAATATCCAACTTAAATGCTCCATCAGGTTTCTTTTCGCATTATACATAAAGTTTGTGCTTAATGTATATCATACACTCAGCGTACTGACGTGTATTTGAGTTTGGCTGGTTGTTGCGGGATGGAAATTTGTGCGGGAACTTTTTTTTGGAACTTTTATGTAGTGAAAACGCTGATTTTGTGTCTGTGTGTGTGGAACACACTTTTTTATTAGGAATACTTGTTAGATGTGAAGAGTTATTTGAAAGTTTGAGCTAACAATCGAGAGCATCTTAAGTATATTGTCTGACGTTAAATCTACGGTTTTCACATTTTGTTGAAGAAAATCGAAGCTTTCAAACACTCTTTAATTTTAACACACAATATTGCCCTCGATGTTCCACACCAATTTCGCTACCTGTTGTGTCAATAACTATTCCATTTCCCATTTGTTACACATTTTCTTTTCCGAAAATCATCGGTATAAAATTTCCTCTAGTTTCCGGTTCGGGTGGATTTTTTCACAGTTTATATTTTACGGTATATTGTCTGGTCGCTGTATTGTTTCTTATATACAGTTGCTCATGCTACATGACAACAAAATTAAAATGTACCCAGGAGTGGAGGTGGTACAGAAGACATTATATTTTTTTGTATGTTCTGTCATGTCCCATGATGTTGAAAAAGGAAAACGAACGCACAAAAAATGAATATACTTTGAGGTAAAATCTTATATTTTTCGGCGGAAAAAAGGGTCACCAATTTTATTTATTCTTGATTTTTCCTGATTTAATTTCATTTTTCGTTGTATACATACATGACGTGTGCTGGTTCAAAGGAAATATGAGACCACGACTTTATCTTCTGGAATTGAGATTTTATTTAACTGCTGTGTAAATTATAAATGCGTCGTACACTAGGAGAATGGAGTTTAGAAACTAAGGGTAAAATCTAATACAATTTAGTACTTTTCTTCATGAAAAAACTGCTGTCACTGAATTATTTTTTCATTAACAAACTTCACTGCTGTGACATTTAATGGGAATGAATCAACGTGAAGTTTTTACACAAAAAAATAGTCCAGTGAGATTGAAGTACTATAAAAAAAATGTGGCGCCTCTACAGGCCAAACGAATAGGCGAATACGAAAACCAAAATAGTTACGGACGGCTATCATCTGTTATCGACAACAACTTCACGAATAAACGACAAACTATGACTACTGCGTTCATATATAGCAAAAAGCGTGTTCTCTCAAAATGAAGTAATAGATTTTAAATCGCTATACAGTGGAAATACTTAGATCAAATGAAGTAATAGATTCGATAGTATGATAGTAACACTGGTTAAATATCTGTCCGCCTGTGGACGCTAACTCACTTGTTGGCTCGATTCTTATTCAGGACCTAAAAAGAGGCCCGGTAAAATTTAGTCAAAGTTCGGTAAATTTCATGGAATTTTGCGGCAAATTTCAGTGAATTTTTCGGCTTTCTCTAAATTTTTCGGTAAATTTCACTGAATTTTTGGTAATTTTTGGAAATTTTGGATTATCAGTAATTTCGGTACATAACATTCCGAATAATATGCGTTGATTCTGAGACCGAAACAGTATCCATTTGAATACTAACCAGCAAACCAGCTGATGTTTTAGGTTCACAAACAACTAAATAAAATCGACGAGGATGAGCGTCAATTTGAACTAACAATATCGTCATCTATCTGAAGGTGCTCAAGCTCACATCCATTTTGTTTTCAGTTCATTTTTTTTTAACCAAAGGCCAGGCATGTTTGAATAAAGTGCTATGTATGCGTACATTAATACATGATGATGTGGACACTTTTTTCTGCATAGAAAGTAGAACTATGTATGAACTTTTATAGTACACCACTTTGAACATGAACGGTTGGTGTTACGTCCTTAATATGAATTTTGTTTTGAGTGAAATGTGGGAAAATCTATGCGATAAATTTTGTATATTTTGTTGATGTATATGCCTTTTGTATGCGCGGTCCTGGACGTGTACAATTCTTTTGATGGCAGACTGTAATATATTTTTATAAAATGTAATGAATGACGCCACAATTCATTAATCATTTTTTTTGTGTGTGCGGTAAAATGTATGTAATTTTACAATGGTAATATTTCGTGAGTTAGTTTCTTTTTGGTAGTTTTGATGGATTTCCTTGCATCCGGAGAATTTGTATAATTTCAGCTAACACACCATGAAAATAAAATATTTTTTTTTTGTTCGGTGGCAGTGTTCTAATTAAATTACTTTTTCTATTCGTACACCATTCATTTCGTTTGGGAAAAAGTAATAACTGAAATACACTCCTTTGAGAGTACTCCGTAGCAAAGAGTTCTACTGTTATAAATGAACCAACCAACGCCAACGCTGCCGCACGTGTACGTACATTCTACATATAGAACGACCTGACCTTGAAAAACTATGATACTGAAGAGGAGTTTTGAATGTACCAAGTATCAAGTGAGAACCTGTCTGCAAATGTCTCATAAGCTTCGAGTCAGTATTTATACAAACTTTGTGTATACGACCACATACATGTTTGTTAACATATAAAGTCCTTGGTTGAATACGTATCAACATCTAGTACTTCAAATGATAAACAGACTATATACACTTACGTGTATTTCTGTGTCAGTTGGTTGATTCACTTGGACAAAATTCAGCATAAGTTTGTCTATTGATAAAAAATCCACGAATATTTAAGGGAGATGCAAATGCGACGGAACATCTATCAAAAACAAATATTTGTTTTGTAACTGCCTAGATCTTGAGGCCTTATAAGATGACTCTGCAAAATAAAAATCAGACTCTTCTCAGTGAATTGTGAACGTACAACAGAAACGACATCTCCGCCAATGGCCACACTATCGTGATGGAAACATGATAATCACAAGGATATTCAATTTCCCTTATAATACCGTCCTAACCGATCTTGTGATTATACGCCGAGAATGCGAATGCTGAAATGTATTATACGCCTTATTCAAGATTGAAATTTGAAGATTGTTTTCAAGAAATATTTTGAACATTTCATTTCAAAAACCTTTTATATCCAGAAAGTGCCTCCGGAATAATTCAAACCCTTCTCATTGATATTTTCAAGGAAAAACGAAAGAAGAGGAAAAAAATAAGACTTGAAGAGATACTTGTTGCCTCCATCTCAAAGTTGTACAATTAAATTCCAGTAGAATACGATATTGACCCATTATTTACTTTAAATTCATAATAATATTATGCAAAAATGATAAAAAAAAGGATTTCCATTTCCATTTTTCTTAGACCCATACGAGGTACATGCGACTTATAGTGTTACTATCACATTTGAAACACACGCGGCAAATTCGAACTGATGAGAGAGGGGATATCTTTTGCCCAGAGATTTTGATAGTTACGTTTTTCCGTTGGTAATGGCAAAGAGAAGCCTAAGGTCGGAGATGAGTAAAATAAGTCGAGTAAGTCAAGGATTATGGTCAGAAAAATTCTGTTTTAAATGGTTGATCAAGGTTTTTCGCGTCTATCTTCATAACCATGCAACCAAAGGACGTTTAAGCATAGATAATGTAAGCTACTGACCGCAGAAATCCGAAAATTTTTATTTTAAACTTGCGAGTATCGCAAGTTAGGGCTATAAATTCAGTCTGACTTGGGCTCCCCAACTGGGAGCTTAACATCGATCAGGATTTTGAAGCTTCCTGATTTTGAAGTTTCCAGATTATGAGGCTTCCGGATTTTGAGGCTTCCGGATTTTTTTGTCTGGATTTTGTAATTCCGGATTTTAACTTTCCGGATTTTGTACGATTACCGGGATACATAGTGTGTTTTGCCGCCATCTCAAGTAAATTTAAACAGATTTTCATAAAAATTATTCTTTGTTGAAAGGCAATGAAAGCGACCGTAATATTTTCTGTTTCCTAACAAAATGGCCAACTACCGCCATATTGGGTTTTTAGTAAAAATGAAATATCTCTGTAAAAATGATACTTAGAGAGTTACTGTCACGAGGGGAGTTAATTCGATTCAGGCATCTTATTTGTGCTCGTATATAAAGCTATATTGAGCTATATTTGTTTATGAATTGTCCGTTTATAGTTAAATATAGTGGCATATAGCTTTATATGGTTGTAGTGAAGCCCCTAACTTTGCACAGGTCTTTCAACATGGCTTTATGCAATTTTAATGGGTCATAATGAAAAGAGAAAATGTGGAGATTTAAAGATGCAGTATAGTTTGAAGATACTTGACTTTTATGGATGATAAGCCATTGGATGCGAACTGCGAACACACCCTTCGTACGGGTCTCGTTTTATGTATTAATAAGCAAAACAATTTTTTCTCCTATTTCATTTTAAATCAATACAGACATTTTCAATGGAATTGATGAATACACTGAAATGTCGTGCTATTCCCGACCATGGTTCATAAATATTCACATTGTTAAAATGGTTTTGAATTGGAAATTGTTTTGAAAACTTTGAGGTAAATTCATTGCGAATTTCCAGTTTGTTTCATATTCAATAACAAATTAGCTGAGTGGCAGTTGTTTATTTAATTATACGTGACATCGTTTAGAAGACAATTAAGAGGAATGATGATTACTTGCGCTTTGTCTCAGACCTAATCATTTCAACAACAACAAAAAAGTTGTAATCGAAACTGGAGTAGGGATCGAATTAACCTGTTTTCAATAACTCTTCTCAAGCACCAATTCAATTTAGTAGATTTCCATTCGCTATAATTTTTACGATATGTTTTGTACTTTAGTAACTATCGTCCCTGAGATGGTGCAGACTAATCACTTGAACGTTTCCCTTTTAAATGACTAGTCGACGTAGAAGGAAAAAATTGGAATATGTAGGAAAGGACAGAGATAGAACGGGAACAGTCGCTAATGAGCCCGTTGTGCATTTCCATATTTTTGAGAGAATTTTTTCTTTCATGTTTTATTTGGAGTAGGAACGTATTTTGGCTATTAGAATGTAGATGTCGCTCTTGTTACTGTAGGATAGTGTCCACCCTCAGTCCACCATCATAAAAAGGAAAGTTGTGACCTGACCTGACCTTTAAAGATTTTTCAGATCTTTAGCATATGATTGTAAACTATTGAAACTACATTGATGTTCAAAAGCTTTAAAGAAAAAATTTGTTCGCTTTTATCTTCAGGTCGAGCTTGCATGTGATAAAGTTGCTGATACTTTCATCCATTCAAATCAAAGCTAAAATAATTGTCCACTTCATACTGTGCTACTGAAAACTTTCCATCGATATCTGCAAATTGCTATCGTCTAAAGTTTACTTTCCAAGGAATTATTTACTTTTACTTTGTGTTTCTAGTTACTAGTTCATTTGGATAATGAAAAGAGAACAAAGAAGACCTTTTGAAAATGAGCTTTGCATCGTGCATAATTTACCTACACAAACTCAATCAATAACCCTCATCAAACGATATGGACGGTGCAATATAATCATTTCGCTTCAAATGAATTGAATTGAATACTAAATGCCGCCTTCCGCCTCGCACATCAGAATAAGTGTATGTACCGTAAACTAAACTTCGCATTTAAAACAGTATAAAAATAGCCAAACCGTTTTACGGAGGAGTAGCTTCACGTCATCGATAAAAGTCAAACGATACTGTCCAAGCTTGTTACTATTTATGAGGATGAGGATATAAAATATGTGGGCTGTGGTAGGTTTAAAGGGAAAATCCGAAGTTTTGATTCAAAACTTTTGAAGCAAATTTTCTAACACAAATCCGAATGAATTTCTTGGAAAGAAACATTCTTAGAACGACGATATACAAAGCCATATAATATTTAAGCATATAGATGAAGTTTTAGTTTCTTAAAAAATGGTCGTTTGGTCAACTAAAAATGGACATTTTCCTATCAGTTAGTAGGAATATCATGAAACGAAGTCACGTATCCCAGGAATGTACGATAGAATTTTCCTTCCTGCCACCAATTCTGTTCGCGGTATGGTATTAACCATTTTTTTCCCAGATTTTTATTGTAACGTAATTAGAGCCCCGTTCTTATGTTCGGAACAGGTCAGGCAGCAGCTGTTTCATTACAGATTTACCACAACCTGATTTTGATCTGAGCTTGATTGAACAGTGGAGCTCGTCAGTTCAGGTCAAGGTCAAGTTTACATTTTCTAAAGGTAAACTTATTCTGAAAAATTCCAGGTTTTTGATTTCAGATCAGTTTCAAGCCCGAAACCAATAATGTAGATTCTACAAACTGTTAGGCAGTTTTATTGAAATGGTCGAAAATGGACGCTGTGCCTGTGAATGTACTAAGTTAATATATCATGCATCAGTCTCACAATATAGGAGCGAATTCGGACGATTTATTTACAATATTTTCTATCAGTAAAGTGATAAAAGGAGAAAATATAAAAAAATAAGAATCGGGAGTGGAGGCTCTTACAAATATTAGGAAAAACCAGGCCATATGTCGTATGCTGAATTAAATTTGCAAAAAATAAGTAAAATTCAGAAAATTTGCAAAATGTTGTAAAATTTACCAAAATTTGCAATAATTCCAAAAATTTCAGTGATCTTTCAAAAGTCGCAAAATTGGCAAAAAATTCACAAAATTTTGCGAATTTTGTGAAAATTTACAAATGAAATTAAGGAAATAATAGGTTGAGTATAATAGCATCGCAGTGGAGTCTTTTAATTCCATTCCATTCGTCTAAATGGGATGGAAAGAGAGGTCGTAATATTTGTTTCAAAATTTACTTCAATCGAAAGTCAATTGATAACAAAATTTAAAAAAAAAAATATATTTTTAACGAAGAAGAAGAAAATACATTAAAAAAAACATTAACAAAAATAAGTTTACCTGAGTGGCAGTCTAACGGAACAAATGAATATTGATGTGAAGACTGCAAGCGAATCGTCTTTCCATTTTTTCTAGACCACACTTTCAATTTCACTGTTACTTTTATCACATTTTTTATGGATCACTACAGATTATCGGAAAATGTTAAATTCTTATCGCTTTGTACTCAAACAAAAAATCGTTCAATTTCCCAAAAAAAAATACCAGCAACGCTATTTTCAATCAATCAGTTCGATTAAATTCGGTCTCCATTCATTGTTCGAAATTTTGTTTTTAATTAATTACTTTTTTGGTGCGAACATATAATATTATATAAAAAAAAACTGTTCGGCCAAATACCATTTTCCAACTGCCAATTTCACTTAATTTGCATTAAGCTCAACCCGCTGTTCAGTTTTCAGTTTAATTGATAAACATTTTTATCTAATCGTTCCAGTTAACCGTTCAACATCGAATTCACTTTTCCGTAATTATCTGCGGTGTAAATGACTAATTCTCAACATTACCTAAATTATCGAGTGAATAAATCAACGGAAATATCCAAAAAGTTACACTTCGCTGCAGACACATAGCGTATACATTGTGGTGGTAATATAGTCGACAATATCACTTCTTGGATACAATAAAGTTTATACAACGTCGATGAGTTGAGTGTATATACGCTATCAACTAGTTGCTTTTGTTTTGAAAATCGAAAATCTTTCCCATTTTCAGTACACACTGCTTACTCAGCCGAAATTGGTGCCGTTTTTCTGGTTTCAATAAAAAAAATCGGATTCAATTTCTATGAATTTTAATTTCTCCCCAATTTATTCACTTAATTTTTTGCATGGGAAATTTTTTTATGTTGAAAAACGATGAAAATTCAAATTTAGTGGAAATTTTTTGTATTTAATTATTTTTTTTGAAGATACCTGACACACTGTTTGATATATAATATTCTATTGTACCATCTGTTTCCCACCCGACTATTTGAATTTCCACAGGCGACTAACATGGCGCGCGCAAAGCACTCGTATTTATAGGCAATGTGAAAAGCGATTTATAACAGAAAATCCGAAGAGTGGTGGAAATTTGTTTTTCGGTCCAGATGAAGAGAACACAATTTTTTTTCGGGTATAACAACATGAAGGGGAGGTTTGTTCTGTTTTCTCGTATGTTGCTTTTATCTGAATATTTTAACATTCTAAGTTTTCTCTTTCGGTGTATTCCATTTTATATATTGTATTATATTGTATACGTTCGTCGTTTGCCATTGAAAATATTGTGTGGAGACGGGAGACAATGGGGCGAACAACAAGTTATGTGTGTGTATATTGGAAATGAGAATGTCGATTATTTGCAAATGCAGTATTATTATCCTTGAGGGATGTTATAATGTAGTTTCTAATAAATAAGATGTCAGTCTTTTGTTCACTTTGTGTTGATTTTGCATGAAAATTCATTTTGATATTGATAATGGAAATCTGGGGATTTCGCGCTAGCGTGATTGCAGGAAAGAAAAATGTTTTGATTTTTTTTTTCTAAAAATGTCTTACAATTGGTATTACCTTGGTTCAGGTGCTCTCAGATGAAATAAGAATAAAATATAGTCAACTGTTGTCTAAATCTGTAGTTTGGCTTCTAGAAATTTTACGTACACTGATTAAAATTCGTCAACATATATCGAGTTGGTCAGCTCCTAAAATTCAACCACTATGGTACATCATCTTCATATTTCTAGAACTATAGAATTTCGGAGGATTTATTAGTTTTTTTTTGGGTTCTTTTCTAGACTTTCAGGATTTTGTGGTACCACCATCTTAAGAGTCCCATAAGTCCAGAAGAGAACCTAAGAAACCTCAAAATCCTTGGAATTCTAGAACTTGGAAAGTAGTCCATGTTGGATGGAGGAATTTTGAGAACCAGCATACTACCATCTCAATGATTCCAAAAATCCAGAAGGAAACCCAGAAAAACTTGACAAATCCTTCAAATTCTAGAACTGAGAGCAGTATATCATATAAACTGGTGGAATTTTAGAAACTAACATAATTTCACCTCAATAATCCCAAAACTCCAGAAAGGAACCCAATAAAACTTCAGAAATCATCCAGAATACTTTCTTTCTAGAGCTGGGAACATGGTGACCATGTATAGTAACATAATTTTGGAAACTATCACCTCAATAGTTCAACAAATCCTGAGAAGAATCGAAAAAAAACCTCAGAAACCCTTCAAAATCCTTAGGTTCTAGAGCTTGTTACCGTGTAATTATTAAACTGAGCTACACCTAGAGTTACTGAAATTTGCATAAAACACAACTTTAAGCCGACAGCCATGAATATACGCGTCATTATTTATTCTAAGCGAATAATAATTTCGTTGTATTTTTACATGTAGAACATTGGAAAAACATGTGGTGACTCCACTGTTACTGTCATATATCCAGAACGAGCTCTCCGATTTAAACAAATAAAAAACAAAAACGTAGCACTTTAAACTCTATAAACCTTCCGAAGAAAGTATTTTCGAATTTGCAGTTTTTCTATCGGTTTCAGGGATTTTGCTTTGAGAAAAAAATATTTTTCGACATTGACCAATTTTTTCCGCCATTTTGGATTCAAATGTCAAAAAATCAATTGCTCCAAAAAAAATTGGACTTTTTTCTATAATTTATCCGTTGGAAGTACATTGATATCTCTTCTCGCTTACGAATGAAAAATCATAGAAAAAAAGTGACATAACGGCCGCTCACTGGTAAACGATTGAGCTGCCGTCATTGCCCCACATCAATTTAGAATCAGGAATCGATACGGAACAACCTACAATCATCGTCAGAACGATTTTGTAAGATGCACGAATTTTTGCCTAAGCAGGTCCACTAATGTATATTGAACATGTATACGACTCGTGACTATACGTGTCACTTGTATGCTTATACGTACGATATACATGCCAAACGTTGGAATATAGATATCGGAAGTAAGGCAGAAATGAAGCTGGACGTATGTTGATGAATTTTTTTTAACAGTGTATAACTGCAAAGGGTAATGGTTGGATGCCTATAAGTCTCAAAAACAATTAGGTCTAAGAAAATTGACAATCAAATGAGCTTGTATATGAATATCTAAATGTAGAAAGGACACAAGTTGAATTAGCGAACTATAAGAAAAATGAAATTTCATTGATTTAGCTTACTACGCTTCTAATAGTCGGATGAAAAAAAACGTCATCAGCCCTTGCATCAGCCTAAAAATCAAGAAAATTTCATTTTTCGTATAATTCGCTAGACGGGCGTCATCATAAGTTTTTAATTTTTGTGGGTTTCGTTTGTTTCTTTTTAGCATGCTTTTTAGCCAAGTAAAAGCTTATGATGAATTTGAAGTCCGTTTAACTGACCATGACACTCGGTGTGCGCATCAGCCTATGTTGTAATCTAGTATTGTTTCAATCTTTAAAAAAATTATTTCAACAGCAGAAGTAATAGATTTAATGATTATACTGCCACTTTTCATGTTCTGAAAGCTATTGTCGCAACAATGATACGATATTATCATGCCTTAAATACAACATGGAATTTTATGTGCTGTTCCGTATAATAGCTAAATGCAAATAGGCCGCAAATTATACAATAAATTCGTTGTTTTAAAATAGAATAATCTGCATAACTATTATCTATCACACAAACTAATGTTATACCTATACATTCCATTTTTGCATCCATTACGTTGGTTGTACCGTTATAGCTGAGAGTATCATTTCGTATTAGTCAATTTAATGCTGTAAGAGTCTCGCAATCTGGATGGAAATTTAATCCTCTTAGTGATGTTGACTCAACAAATTACTTTTCTTTATTGTATCCCTATGACAGAGGGCTATTATGTCTCTGTTTTTAATTCAAAAAAGACGAAGAAATGGTTCGTGATGGAAATTTTTAATATTTTCTTTTTGTCTTTGTCCATCTTTATCATAATAAAATCAAAGATTTCTTTGAAGCATTGAAAAAAATTTGTGGAAAAGAATTGATTCTTTTTCCCCGGTTGAAGTAACCACTATTTCGATGTGTATATGTTATTGTATCAAGGACAAGGTTTTTTATTCTTCAATTTTCTTAAAAATTAAATTTTCTTGTCTTTCCGTGTAATGCAAAAATACAAAGCGAATTCTCTTTTCTTGTTTGTAAAAAAATTTTCCAGGAAGTTGTTGTGAAAAGGAATTAGTCTCGAAACAATAGAGTCAGAGTAAGAGGATCGAAAATGAATAAACCTTTAACATTGCTTTGTGGTTTGAGTGGAACCTCTGAAGAACCCCTCTCGAACCAATAGTTATTTGGCTAACAAATAAACGAACGTTGAACACTGGAACTCACTATCGACTCCCCTTTATCTTATCGAAAATAAACAACCCCTGTACTCCATACTGGTGTATAGAGACATGTTCATTATCAAACGAAATGTGGGATTTTACACGGAAAATCATTACGACAATGGTAAAGAGATTCGACATTTGCACAAAACGATTGTTATTGTTGCATAGATAATGTAATGCCTATCATTGATCTCTTTGAATAACAAAAAAAAAATCGATGCCGAAGAGGCAGTATTGAAATAAATTAGCTCAAAAGTTCGAAATCAGATGTCTAGACCATTTTATCTTTACCCAGGCGGTATATTTCCAATAATTTAATAATAAAAATCGTATAAATTGCAAAACGTGCCGCTTCTTGTTGCCTACACATTCCAGGTATTTAAAGACCTGATGATTTGGGCTAGATTCGTTGTATATACCGAATTAGGAGTGTGAGGCTAAAGAAATATCCGAGTGGTCCTTTAACATCATGAAGGCCCAAATATTTGAAGTCTTAAGATTTTAGAGAAAGAAAATCGCCAAGGAAAAAGCTTTCCACTCATTTTTCAAGCCTAATCACATCCAATTAATAATTAAAAAAAAAAACGATTTTAGTGGAAATGATTTCATTAAAATTATTTGATCACTTGATCGTCAAGGGAAGAAAATGTGAAATTTCAACAAGGCGAAGTTTTACAGAGAGAGCGTAGCGAGATTCGCCAATCGCTCGAAGTTGGAATTTCCTATTTCCTTCACTCGATGAACACCACGTTTATCATATGTGCGAGGTGTAATTAACTGTTTTTCTTCACGAAAAAAAACCTATCAAAAACAAGAGGGAACAAAATATATATTTTCTACCCAGAACTGTCGTCAGACGAAGCGTCAACAAAATGTCACTTTCTAATGGCCTTTCGAGTGAGAAAAATAATGTTAATCACACCGTATATAATATAGTTATTTCTTCACCTAGGTTCGGAAAGTTGGAAATTTCGAGGGTGTTGTTTAATGACCAGAATGTAGCAAAGACGACAAGTCACCTGAGTTTCCAACTTATTCTTCTCAACACGCTTTTCGTAAGTAAGGCTCCTGAAGTGTCAGCAGGGGGACAGAATGTTTATTTTCTCGCCTGCGTTTTGAAAAATAAATTTGTCTAAGGCAACCACTTTTAAAACAGCTTAGTTGGCTTCATGTAAGCATAGACTTGGGTATAAATGATTAAGTTTTATAAGAAATAATAGTGCAAAGAAATTGGTTCTCGTGTAAGGAAAGTATTGTTCAGAAGATCTTCAACTAAGAGATAAACTCTGCAAAGTTATGAGATATCAAGCTGTAAATAAATGTACAATTTACAGAACCTTAAAACATCAAAGTCTGCTGCAGGATGCTGGGGGAAGGTTAGTCAAAAATTCGTGATTTATGTACGACTCCCAAAGCTCTAACTAAATAAAACCGAAACTAAACAAGTAACAGCTTGCATCTGGTTTCAACAAAACTCGTATACAATACGCCTTTACATTTGAACCTTAACCCACATCTAGAAAATGCAATTTCTCAGAAAAGCTTATTTTAAATGAATCATAATTGCATCTGAAGGAATTGTGTAAGGAAGTTCCAGCTCTTATTCAGTGATAAAATCTTTTAAATGGTTTCTGGTTGCTTCTCGGAAAGCTGTGTTGTACTTTCCCACTGACTGATAAAGATTCTCTATTTCATATAATTTCCTAGTTTAACTTTATAAGCACTTTTCTTGGAATCACTGATTTTGATACTCCTCTTCAAACAACCACAAAATTTTTCATCGAGATCTCACAAACGTTTTAGAATTATATCGACCCACAAGCTGATATTTGTAGCGGAAGATGTTTTTTCTGCGAGTGGCCCATCTGAATGAAATTACCTCCCCACTATTATCTATCTTGCAAAAAACTCTAGCTAATTCAATGTTAAAACCAAGGTGTATATGGTGGAAAGGTAATGTCCAAGGTGAGAGGATATATTGGTGAGAGGTAGTGGAGAGAGAATATTGTGCCTGTCTTGAAACATATATGGCCCACGTTTCTATGCATTTTTTATGCATTGAAAAGGAGAGATGGCGTCTGTTTCAATTTATTCAATAGGTTCTATGGCGAATATTTAATCAACAGAAGGTAACGGCTTCGGCATGTATTTTTAAAAAGTCTCTGAATATTTCATCTTAATTAATTATCATGGCCCTACGTTAGTGAAGGGCCGTGACGCAAGTCCGTTCACACTGAAAAATTTGACAAAAAATTTTTTCCGCAGGACTGAGGAACATATATACACGAACTTTTTGACTTTTCCCCCTTTGCTCCTACTACCCCCAAAGTATTTTATTCATAATCTGTGCGTCCATACGAGTTCAACGAGCTATCACACGCCTCATAAGGTTAAGATTTGGCCAAGATATTAAATTTCAAAACTTGGAAATTTGTAGAAATTTGTATGAAGAAATGGATTTTCATGCATTTTGAAATTGATGAATTTTACCAACCTTTGTTACTTTGTTACTTTGTTACTTTGTTACTTTGTTACGGCGAAACTTTTTAATTTACCGGTGGATTTGGCTGAAATTTTCAGGGTATGTTAAGGACGTAATTCTAAGAAACTAATTTGAAGGAATTTTTATAAAAGCTTATAATTTCGGAGCTATGAGCGTTTTAAGGTATTGAGCTATGGGGCCTATAACTCAGAAAATATGGCAGATAGAAAGTTCGTTTAAAAGACAAATTTATAGAGTTTCAGATTTCAGTCGACACGTGTTTCATGGTTTTCCAAAAAAGTCGTCTATTTGGAAGCTATGAGCGTCTTAAGTGTGTGCTATGTCAGCCATAACTCGGAAAATACTGCAGATAGAAACCTCGTGTAAAAGACAAAGTTATAGAGTTTTAGATTCTAGTCGATACGTGTTTCATGATTTTCCTAAAAAGTCGTCTATTTGGGAGCTATGAGCGTTTTAAGTGCGAGCTATGTCAGCCATAACTCGGAAAATACTGCAGATAGAAACCTCGTGTAAAAGACAAAGTTATAGAGTTTTAGATTCTAGTCGATACGTGTTTCATGGTTTTCCTAAAAAGTCGCGTATTTGGGATCTATGAGCGTTTTAAGTGCGAGCTATGTCATCCATAACTCGGAAAATACGGCAGATAGAAACCTCGTGTAAAAGACAAAGTTATAGAGTTTTAGATTCTAGTCGATACGTGTTTCATGGTTTTCCTAAAAAGTCGCGTATTTGGGATCTATGAGCGTTTTAAGTGCGAGCTATGTCATCCATAACTCGGAAAATACGGCAGATAGAAACCTCGTGTAAAAGACAAAGTTATAGAGTTTTAGATTCTAGTCGATACGTGTTTCATGGTTTTCCTAAAAAGTCGCGTATTTGGGATCTATGATATTTTCGTTCAAACTGCACAATATGATTGTCTATTATCTGCGACCAAATTCTAAAAAAGCACAACTTACAAAAGAGCTGATATCGCCCAAAGCCACTTACAGTGGAGGTGTGACGCAAGTCCTGTTATCCACTTACAAAAGAACTGATATCGGTGTAGGTGACGCTTACAGGTTCGACACGCAAAAAGGTATGCGTCACAAATGGCAGCTGATGAGGAAAGTACGCGAAAGTTTTATCAACAAAAATTTACCAGAAAAATTTTAGGAAGAAAATTATAATAAAAAAGTTTGCGTCACAAGTGGCAGATGTTGAGGAATGAAAATTTTAAAAATTGTGAAATGTATTCCTTTAAAAAATGGAATTCAAACAGAAGAAAGCCGAATCATCTGCCACTTTTTGACGCAAACTTTTTTATTATAATTTTCTTCCTAAAATTTTTCTGGTAAATTTTTGTTGATAAAACTTTCGCGTACTTTCCTCATCAGCTGCCATTTGTGACGCATACCTTTTTGCGTGTCGAACCTGTAAGCGTCACCTACACCGATATCAGTTCTTTTGTAAGTGGATAACAGGACTTGCGTCACACCTCCACTGTAAGTGGTTTTGGGCGATGAGAATATCTCCTACATAGTTCCACATCCAATTCTAAATACTTCATGTCATATCTGTAATGAAATTCGGCCGGCTTTACTCGTCCTATTTAATTACGACAATGATAGCGAAATTTTTCATTTAACTGATAAACTATAGCGTTGCAGGAAAGAGATAACATACGGCGTGAAGCCGCACCCACTACATTACATCACACTCGAAAATTAAATCCATGTTTTGTATTCCTTTTAACAATTTCCTGTCTTTTAAGTGGAACGTCACATTCATCGTCTACTTAGAGAAATACAATTATTCGCAGAAACCATTGTAGTTATCCCATTCAGCCTGTCGCGTATAGTGTAATACGTTGAATTTTATTTGTAAACAAATCCAATTTTGGAAATGAGAATGGAAGAAATGAGGAATGTAAATACCAAAGCCTTAAAAATATAGATCTTCCAAACCAATAAACGAACAGCAAAATACTTCCTCATTTCACATTGATTTACTCTACTAACAGGCTCTGTTGACCTTAACCTAGTTCATCTTAATTAGCAACATGATTCAGGTCATTGAAATTTTATTATTGCTGCGTATTGACATTTATGTACAGATTTCAGGTTTCATACGGATGTTGAATGATTTTCACTTCGTTACCTTCTAGTTCGAGCATTATATAAATATGTATCGAAAAGTCGTGATTGGATAGTGTTGCTAACAGCAACGGTGATACTCCAGGTATCACCCCATCCCAACGAGCAACAGAGCTAGAAAAACTCGACAAATGTTAAAACTGGGTTAGATATTTGGTTCGTTCTCCATACGAAATTTGACATTCTAAAATTGTTCAACTTGGCGAAATTGCTGTTAAATTGTATTCTCAACAAACATTTTGATGTCTCTATGTTGGAACAAAAGCACCTCACATGCCACCAATTTCAGCATATGAAAGTTTCGTATTTCTTTTGTTCTTGCACAATTATTTTACTTGTATACTCAGACGGAGTAGTCTTTAAATTGGATGCAAAATTTATCCTGTATGTACTTAGAAAACAACGAAAGGAAAAGCATCTTGTCGTTATCACGAAATCTTTATCGTGAAGCTTTGTGGTTCACGCTCGCTAACCTTCACCATACATCTGTATACTTGATGATGAAGCGATATGAAAGTTTATTTTCATTTCATCAATGATTCGCTAAACATATGCATGCATAGGAAAATAACTTTCTACTTTTTCATGGGAAATTCTGTTTGTAAACTGAACACGGTTGGTTTGAAACGAGATTAAATGTTTGGAATCGTTACAAAGCTTAAGCGTAGGGCAAAGCAACTGTACATATTTTGTTTAAAAAAAATACGTTGGAAGCGTTCCAGCAGTGCTCAAAGTTCGTCGAAAATTGGCCATTAAAGACAACATCTAAAAAATTAGTTACTATTGGTGGATAGGGCTTGAAACCCTCTATTTATTTGTTGGTTTTGAGACCGTTCTAACAGCCTTTTACAGCCAATTACAAGTTCAGTCTGGACCACCGGCTTTACGTGACTTCCGAACCACGCCTCGAAGTATGTAATTATTCCATATCAACCATCCGAAACTTCCACGGTTGCTTCCTTTCGAAGATATCGCTCATTGAACATCGTGATTTTTCGACTACTAGGGGCTACAGCTGCCCAACCAGATGACCCAAGGTGAATTTTTTTATAAAAAGTCTTAGAATTAGTCCCGCTACCGATCCCAATATAAGTCAGAATTAACCGCTACTCTACCGGCCGTGGACGACACAGCCTCTGGTTCTCAGAAACGGCTCAGCCGTTCGGTCTGATTTTTTTTCTGTGAGATCACTGATTAATAATACGAAAAAAAAATATTGGTGGTCGGCGGTCCCTATTTAATCTCGTTTCAAACCAACCGTGCTAAAGGCACAAACAGATTTTTGTGTAATTTTATTACATTTCTAGTATAGGACGATTTGTCATAAAGTTACTAATGTCATAGGGCATGGCACCCTCAAAACTACAAAAACACCATCTTTGCTCTCGTAGCTGAATACGGTGATTTAGTGAAGTTTTTCCCTGAAAAATACAACAGCGCCATATTTAGCTAAGGAAAATTTGCTGAATAGTGGTGAAAACATCAACAAGATCCATATCCTATTCTATCCGTTCGATTTTTTTTTGTGAGCCAACTTCACTGCTATGACGTTTCATGCAGTGACGGTACACAGTATTTCTCCAGAAAATGGAGCGTAAAGAATGAAGTACTGAATAGTGTTGAATAGTTGAATAGTTGACCTCTACAGGCCAACGGAGGTTTTCTATGAATTCCAAACATTAAACTTGTATCACTTCGTATTGGGTGATTTTCACGTTCACCAGATGTCACTGCCTATTCCCCCATACAAATCCTTGCACATTTCAAATATTTTCGTATAAAAACGCTGTGGAAGAAGCAAAATTGTTGATTCATAAACTTCATAACGAACGTAAAAACGTATTTTGAGTTCCGTTTAGTTTTCCGTGCGCGAATATCGATTTTCTTTAAAATCGTCGTTGTGTGTAGAGTAGAGTTGAACCAATAAGTAATTCGATTTATCATTACCAAAAGATGACAAAATGCTTCTGTATGCCAATCAATTGTTTATCAGCACACCAACATAGCAATTGTTCAGCTCTGGAACACATGAATAATTTGGTTGCGAAAAACACCTTTTATACTTTCGATATCACTTTATTACGTTGCGTTGTATAGACGTTAACGAGTCCTTCCAGGAACTCATATATCCTCGGTACTATTTAACGACAAAACATAAAATACTACAAATGTGCAGATTTCATATTAATGATCTGCTCACTCATGTTTCTGTAACCACCTTCTTAATAGCTTCGTTTGGTTGTCTATAGTAACGCACTCATCATTAAATTGTATTCAACGATATTGTAAGGGAAAATTTGAGCTATACTTGAAAATAATTGTTTTGATGTTGTCGATTTGCTTTAAAATATATTATTAAGAACTTCTATGATTCGAAACGTAGAATTATAAAAGAGTGTGAGTACATGTTACATTATCGTTACGTATGCGATACAGCGTTTGAATAAAATAATTGAAAACGGTTGGCGTGAGAAACTTGAAATAAATCGAAATTTTGCTTCACAATTTTAATATACTGACAATTGGTCTAAAGAAAGTATTCTTTATTGCATGCCCCATGCGAAAGCTGACCATTACATCAGTTTGTCCTGTGTAAAAATCATCCATTACATTAAGAATATTTTCGGTTCATTTTATTTGAATTCCTTTGACTTTCGCATGGGTACAAAATAAACCAGAATGCTAATTATACTAAGAATGCTAAGTGACTCATGAACTCGGAAACAACTCGTGCGTTTTTGAGCATCTTGCTTTGGTAATGATTTTTCGACGATTTTTGGGTTTTTGACTGTGATGTAGTAACTTTAATCACAACTGAGCACTGATTGTGCTTTTCCTCAGCCATTGCTCGTATGTCATTCTTACACCTAATCGAGGATCTTGGTTAGACTCCCACATCTACACTACCGCATGCTTTCCATTCAGATCACGGAGTAGCTGTATTGGTATACCAAATGTGTTTATATGCTGTCCACAGTCCCCAACTAAGGCAAATTCGTATCTATTGACTCCATGTATGCCGTGTACTTGAATAACCCTATTCAATAGCACTAGCACATACACATCGATACATCTTCTAGCTCCCGATACCATACACATTATGAATAAGCCCACGTATACAGTATGTCACAACTTATAGATACCTAAGCAGGAAATTTGTGTGAGTATCAATAATTTGTTTGTTGGACCACATGCTTGACGTAAATTTTCACACTAGGTTTTAGCAAGCCTTTGGGATTTCTTCTGGTGCAAATTATATCTTCGCCTTAAGTTAGACTCAGATATTTGTACACAGAATTCATAGTGAATAGGTTGCGTCATTTATGTCATTCTTCTATATGGTACTGGTTCGTTGTGGACATCAAATGCCTCCTACTACCCAAGTTTATGAAGGTTGGGTTGTCCTCACACCGGGATTGAACCTGAGATTTGTTGGTGGAAGGCTAGTACAATACCACTGAGCGAAACCCATTCCCTTCGACAAGTGTAGCTGTGAGTGTGCTCTTATCACAGAACTGTAAACTCAAGTAATGCCTTACTTTCACAGCATCCAACGTAATCTATACTATTACAAGCTTCATATAAAGTCCTAGCAAGGAAAATGACGGTCTCAACGGTATCAGAAAACAAATCGAACACATCAAGATGCTTCGATGTCTGATTGAAATTTTGGATTAACCGTTACAGCCAGCTAATGAAACCGAAATTCACAGCGCCACCGGCTATCTTTTCTCTAAAGTAAATAGATTATAAAATTGACAACATTTTCCACATCATTTCAAGTGGAAGAAATCAAATCTTGTGACAAACGAACCGAAGGGATCGTCACAAAGTTATGTACAGTCATTGATGTCATAATATCACAAACTACAAAATAAATGATACAAAGGCTCGTTCCAGGTAAACTCATGCCATCGTTAGCTCGACGATAGTATGAAGCAATGTTTTGCAATTGTACATTTGAGAAGAGCAGTCATTCATACGAAACTGTAATACGGGAACGTTCTCAAAGTAAAAATGCGAACAAAAACTATTTCCATTTTTATCTAAGGAGTATATCGTTTTACAATTTGAAACGATATTGTATTACCATGTCATCAGAGTAATGATGTAACCCCAAACTCTTCTGGGTGGGTTGTTAAGGCAGACTATTTTTATGAAACGATTACATCGAATCAATTTTAAACAGCCTTCTACACACACAAACTATTATTACGTTGAAATTGAAAATCGATAACGACGCGACGATAAGATTTGCAAATTTTGAAGCAATTTTTTCTGTATAATGTGGACCTTGGTTACTTTTGTATAGTAAAAGATCGAAAGCTACCAGCAAGCCCACGGTCGCTTTACATATTGAAATGAAACTTTCATGCTACATACATGTAAATCAGCGCTTATGTGTGGAAAATCATTTTGTGAAAATTCTCCTCAGATAGAAACCTTCCGAATGTATACATCACCCTATGTCCTGTCTTGGAATAGATATACGAAACATCATTATTTCTGTACGAAAAATTGTTCCGACAGAACATTATATGTGGAGGCGAAATCTATTGTCTATTGAGAAGAACAACTTTATTGGTTCTAATTTTCTCGTTGGAAAATGGGTAGTTTCATGTGGGAGGTAGTTTAACTAGGTGATAAATTTGAAATGACCGTTTGCCGTTTCGTTTACCATTTTGCAAACAACCGTTTCATCTGTTGATTCTGGTTAATGCCGTACACGATATCAAAATGTAGCTACTGTTTTGCACACGCAAAAAATTCCACTTTCGTATCTCAGCTGATTTTCTTGGTTTCTCTGATTTCTATCATTTGCAAAGAATCTGTTCTCGTTCGTCAAGCGAGTCGGCACCAATCATCAGTGGGTTTTGATTTTTACAGGTTTGCACACATGGTCTACATCATAACCCATGAAAACCTTTGCTTCCACCAACATAATAACAATAACTAAGCGAGTTGCAAGTTAACCTTAATCTGTTGCAAATAGAATAGAAAATTTAATAGAACGGGAAAATTTTATAAAATATGGAAAAGTTGTCCCTAGTTTTCAATGTCCCCAAGGCCAAGGTAATTCAATAATTTTCCAGACACTCAGTTGTGTGTTAAAAACACAAGTCGTATTGCGTCGGGATACAAATTTTTAATCTCTTGAAACGCTTTACTGGCTCATCTCGACAGTTACTATTAATAGCTAATGGTAGTAGGGTTGTCATTTTCCAATTTTAAAATTTGGATTATAGCAGTTTTAGATAGCGAGATAGGTAATGCAGGTCCTTAGTCAAATAAAATGCTCCTGCCTGGTTTTACTCTGTCGTGCTTAAGAATATTTTTTCCTCTACTTGTCGAATGCTTTGTTGCGAAGCGTCAATCAAACCAAAATATCACTTCAATCTACCTATTATGCAATAGAAGTCCTTTCAAGCGCCATTAACTTTTGACGTAGATCGTCAAAATACTTTTGGTTCATTATCGGTTATAATTCTCATTGATGACTACAGCTCAATGTACAAAATTATAGTTGCGAAAGGTCATGCTCCCTATGTGGTAGAGGAAAAATCCAAACGAATGCCAACCCTACTAAACAGTCTTTCATCTCAAAATAAGTAGGATTTGCACTGCACGACGTTTCAGTTATATATTTTCCACTTTGATTCTATGAATGAAATATGTCGACGATCTACATTAATTAAGCTTAAAAGAGACTTAAACGAGATATAAAACCGCAACTGCACGAATGAATAAATTGTATGCAAACTGTCGCAAACCGTAGAGAATTTAATTGAAATCTGCGATTTGAGTTGAGAATTACTTTTTTTTTTTACAAAAAAAAAGTTTATTTGAAAATGTAAATGAAAAATGAAAATAATTTTTTTTGCACCATCACGAGTCGATACTTAGTCAATTATAAACGATAACAAGCGGATTGTTGTAAAATGGAGTTGGAATAGTGTTCATTCATTAGACACGCATCTGGGATTAATTCGATGCTTAATGGGTGAAAACGTGAAGGTGAAAATTTATTTGTAATGTAAAAATACAGCCGACAATGATTATTGTTAAACGTTTAATTGAAGCTAATCAAGGTTTATTGCATTTTGCGTTTTTTTTTTCAATAATCCGCTGCATATCAGTGAGCGACAATGACCGAAACACAATGAGCTGTTTGCTTCTTTAACAATATATATGTTAAGATGAATGAAGTACAAGATTTTTTAGCGAATTGAAACAAATAGTTTGAACAATCGAAGTAACAGATTTACAGTTTTTACTGTGGTACAGACTTGCCGTTTCCTTCTGAAGTGATAAAAACGAATGATAATCGTCTGAAAGCGTAAGCTATTCATTTTTATGTTTGCTTAAATTTAAAACGATTTCCAAAGCTAATCATCATTGGCTTCGAGTTCGATTAAAGTCCTTAAACAAACAAACAAACAAACGAACTGTTATCATCTGTTTCCGATAACACAATCAAGAATAAACAACAAGCTCCGACCATAGAGGTAGACTACCTAGAGGAATTATGACTCAAAATTCATTGAAAAATTATAACACACACACCAATAAAACGAAAACGTCAACCTTAGCTCCAACTAATGCAGTCTCATATAGCAAAACGTACGTTCAGAACGAGTAAAGTAAAAGAATCGAAATAAATCTAATGAAAATATACTTAAATCAAGTCGTTGAAGTAATAGATTTGATAGAAAATCTGTTGATTTACTTATCGTCTGTGAAAGACTAACTGTAAATATTTCAACGAAATTTAGTCACGAAACCCTGCTGCCCGCACATTTCCAAGTAAATCGATGATATAAACGTTGTCCAAAGAACTCGTGTATCACAAACGCAATAAATTTCGTATACTCCAATTTTCAACGACGAAAGAGTTAATTTGTTTGCAATAAATGTATAACCCACCAATCGAGCATTTACAATATCCTTTAACAGTCGTGTAGGAATTGTTAACTTAATCCATTATCTTATGCTAAACAGATTTGAACAAACATTTTGTATGATTGATTACACTGGCCCCAATGTCGTTGTTATGCATAAAATATGATTAGCCAAAGAACGTAGAGCGTAACCCTTTTTGTTGGTTTTTTTTGTTGTTGTTGTTGTGTGTATCTTTACGGAAACTGAATTACCATAGAGATTAGTGTTTGAAAATGGCCAATTATAACACAACAACAAAATCGGGATTTTTTTTTCTGCTCACCCCCGGCCCTCTGTTGTTGATATAAATTCTGTTGTCAATTTCATCGGGATAGTCGTTCTGAAGCAATCATTTAGACATTATATTGCGTGACGTGCGTATCACAGCAAATTATTTCCAATTTCAGGTTTTTTTCTGTTTTGTTTCAGGGAACAGAAACGCAAAAAAAAATGTTTGCATAACTTGAACAAATGATTTTTTTTAGATTACCTTTCAATATTCTTTTCATTATTCATTTGATATACGGGCAACGGAAAAAATCTCTCTTTCGGTATACTCAATAATCCCCCTGGTTACACTCGGCTGAGGGGGGATATATACATTTTGATCCCAAATCGATTTCAGATAACGTAATGAAATTGATATAAAATTCACAAAATAAAGAAACCGAATCATGTATCCGAGAGATGGAGGAAAAATGAATTAATTTATAATTTGGCGATCGCTGTTTGTTTTTTAATGATTTTCTCTCGTAACATACATATTTTCCGCAACAGCTTGTTTCAACATCAATCTCATGGGAAATTAAGGGGTTTAAGGTTTTTTCTTTGTAATTTTTTAATTGAAATTATTGAGTGGATGCTATAATTATGGTAATTTCCCCCGTACATACACAAAATTTGGGATTATGCATTCGCTAGAAAAAAAAAATCGTTCGCGTAAACGTGTAATCCGAACAAATAGCATACGTGCACTGAAAAAAGTTGGGAGTAACAGTTAATTTTGGATACATAGGATTTAAATAAATAATTTTTAAATTTACTTTTCAATCTCTTTTTTACGCTACTTACTTACTGGCAATGAGAGGCAAACGAATTTAGTAAATTCTGTCACAGACTAAATACTAAAGTTAATTCTAGAGGCAATTTAGACTTTGAAGTACTAAATCAGATGAATGTGTCAGATATAGAAATCGTTCTATTATTTTCATTGATTTTCTCGAATTTTCGGGATTTTTAAGTTCGTGAAAAAATGTAACACGCAAAACATGACTATTTCATGTGAATGTGACAAAGCCTGTTGTAATTAACCACTTTCTCCGAGGGGAAAACAACAATGGAAAATCTTGTCCCACCGTTCGGCCATTCGTCCATTATTCGTCTATTATTTCCCCATTATTCGCCTTTATTCGCTCATTATTCGTCCAACACTCTCCCTCCATTCGCTCGTGTTGTTTTCCCCTCGACTTTCTCTAACTTTCGTGAATTTTCTCATGAAAGCATAAAAATGTGCGAAAAAATGAGCGCACTTCAAGAACGTTCTTGGAGTGCGTTGCTGGAATGTGAGCGATTGTGAAATTCGCCAGATCTAGTGCAGAGAAACCGTGACATCTTTCCTATATAACTCAGTCTACTTTCGGGCATATTTTTCACAAAATCCAGAAGCGACTAGGTGTCAACAGTTTACACCGAATATCACTTGGCGTTGACACCAGACTGCCTTCGTGAAGCTCGTAGGTAAACATTTGAACAAAGCAGGTAAAAACTGATTTGGCTAAGATTTTAATTTTAAACATGTCACCAGGATGCTGCTGGCATCCATTCTTTTGAGATAGTTCATAGGAGCAGACCGCGGTGTCGAGTTAAAAACTATCGTAATTCGGACGTTGTTCTGAAATTCCCGGTTCTAGAATTATGGGAAATGAAGCAGCAAAAAGTCTCAGTCTGGGCAGCTAACGCACTAATTCCACATAACATAAGAAGCTATGCACTAGATGGGAGAACCAAAATAGATCTGACAGCTATCATGGTATCTTTGGTTGTGTTTCTGTTTTGCGAAAAACTTAGTGTAGGCTTAGGTCGTGGTTTTGTACAAATATGAAATTTTGCACTTCTTTTATCAAAGAAGTTCGTTCGTTTTTTGGTAGACTATGATCCCTCTCTCCCAACCTTGTTTTTCCTTTATCTTTAACATTGTTTGGCTGGTTTTGTCTACCTAACCCGACCTAGCCCTAAATTTTTCATGGAGAGTCACTATATTACAGCCGATTCTGTGTTAATGATCATTATTTGGACGATATTTACGAAATATCAGCCGAAGACGAGCCACCGTATAATTTTTCACACTCACTCACGTAAAAAGCAGGAACAATGTGTTTATTCATCGTAAATACATGCTAGCTGTACGCCTATGGTCGGGTGTATTTAATTAACGTTTCTTATGTACACAACGAACGGTCTCCATAGAAATGCCAAAAGAAACTTTTTCCGGTGTGCATAACCTACATAAATAAAGTTCCCAAAAGCATTTGAAAGGTACAAACAACAATTTGATCCCAAACCGATTCCAGTGAAACGCCACATTTTCCTTTGTGTACTTTACTATTCCGGAAAAGGATATTTAAATCGGATGGCAAATCCAGCATAACATAGTAAATATCGTCATGTTTCGCATTTGTATCTTCATATTTTTCTCATTTTATGTTTGCGTATTTATATGGTGTGGTATGCCTAATATCATAAGAAATAAAATTTGAATATTCTTTCAGTAGAGACTATGTTAATGCTAAGACTTATATGTTACCACGTGACTGCTTTTTCGAATATCTTTGATTGAAGGAAAAAAAATGGTATTTTCGACGCTGATTTAAAAAGGAAATTGGAATTTACACAACTGACTACTGACACATATATTTTTAAGCTGTTTTTGATTTAATGTTGCCAGGAGCGAGAGAAAGAGAGAAAAAAAATCCCCTACACATTATCCGCTGAATCTGGGGTGTTCAGAAGTGGTTTTTTTCCACCACACAGACTTTGATTGATTTATGAATGAAAGAGGAAAAGTAATAATTTTCTCCCCAACCAATGTATGTCTTTATGCATGACATACATATGATATTCAATAAATTGATGTGATGGTTGCGCGTAGAAGACGACTATTTGATGGTTTGAATGCGGAAATCACATATCCATATTCAATTCAAGCAGTTTAACCTCTTTTTTTTAAGCGATGAGCGTGTCGTCATATAATCTGTTACTTCAGTTGTTTTAACGTACCGCTTAGTTTTAGATACGAAATCTGTTAGTTCTTTCTTTCTCCACTATTCAATTAGGGGTACCGAATTTTAGCAAAATGGCGGAAAATGTAGATTATCGAAAAGTGTGGTCCCGCATTCGGCCTAGGAGTCCGAAGGTGTTTGGTACTACATTCCCACGAACGGCTTTTTGTTTCCAATGGTGATATCTTGGAAAGTTGAGGGAATTTTGGAAACATCTAAACCTTTACAAAACGCTGCAGGTTCCGATGGTCCACGTGGTGTCCCTTCTAACATCGAAAATTTGACCTTCCGGATTTCTTCTTATATGTTTCCTGACACACAAATGATTATATGTTTAGCTATGAGATTGTAGAGGAGATCGAGCACAAACAACACAGCAGACATAAATTTTCTCAACTCAGTGACGAAATGTAAAACTTGCGTTAGCTTTTTTGGCACATTTGGTCTACGGCCTCGAGTGACAGTCTACACATCTAGATCCTAAGAAGATGTTTATCAATCGGTGGCATAAATTATTATCTCACAACACAGGCGAGAAAAGTGATAATCATGTTCTTACCTCAGCTGAAACTTCCGGAGTTTTTGTTGTGAAAAACGTTGTGTTGACCTTGGGCAAAAAGGTAGGAATTTCATTTTCTCGGGTGACTCGAGTCAAAAACCTTCGAAATGAAATTTTTAACTTTTCTCCCTCGGTGAACAAATCACTTTTTTTGCTGATCATCACTCCTTATTATTCTCTATACGAAATAATAATAATTCTCCCTATTATAAGGAATTCAAATTGCAAATTTTGGTTACATGCCAATTTCCATAGCTGCTCGTTATTCTTAGAATCGAAATTACAGAGCAGCGCTCAAATTTACAGTCTCCACTTCTCCGAAACCCAAATTACCCTTAATTGCGAGTGCATATCATTCAATCGATGATTGCCGATTCGAGCGGAGTCGCAGAGCTATATATTTCCGCTATCCGTACTTGTAAAATACACATAATTAGTGGTGTGTTTTGAAGCAGCACATCAACGTAAATCATTAAGTCAAATTCTCCTTATTTAATTCATTACAAAAGTATTTTCCAATTAATAAAATCACCGGCACGCCGTATATTGTTCGTGGATTGCGGGCTCGGGGATGTCCCGTTTCATAATGGAAATAAATGTGCTCCAGTCTCATAATAGCCGAAAAGGGAATAAATTTTTACTTATGACGATTTTCGTTTCACATTTGCGTGGTTAGTTCTTCGGAGGTTGAAATAATCATTTCGAAGAAATGAATTTGTGATGATGCCGGATTTAAGACACTTTAAGACGTAAATGCTATTAAGGAAAAATACAGAACACATTCGTATGTAAGCCTGTGTAGTATGTACAGTATATTGTACCGTGGAGATGATTATGAAAGGTACAGAAGAAAATAAAAACGACGAAACCAATTATTCAAATGTCTGTTTTTCCCTCATATTTTTTTCTGTAGAGTCGCTTCGAGAGTCTATATATTGTGGGGAGGATGAACTGTTGTGTATTATAATCAAGGCACTTAACGAACGACAGAAAAGTACACGGAATAAATGTTTGATTAAAATATTTTGCGGTTTCGAGAGTTGAATTCTTGAGGTTTTTTGCGTTGTTTTATTTGCCATTTTAATCATAACGTTCTTTGAATTATTTGATAAGGACATCGTGGATCTGAGAAGAAGAAAGAAAAACGAAAATTGTCAACAATAATGCCAGAACATGGGAACGAACTTATGTACTGATTCTGATTAAGTCTTGTCCATTAATCACGCACACTAATCAAAATAAATTAAATCAAAAAATGATTTTCATTTTCGGAATATTTTCGCTCTAACCGTGCAACTGTGAAATTGGTTCATTTAAAAAGAAAATGCGAAAAATGTTTTAAAATATTGATAAGTCGGATGTGAGTATTCCCAAACCGAAAAACGAAGGTAGAATTTTCAATCCAATTCCATCACCTTAACTTACCATCACTCTTTTAATGCCTTTGTAGCTCAAACGCAACCTATTTTTTACAGATTATTTTATTGCGAACCTTCGATGAAAAGCTTCGTTCATAAAGTATGTCACACACTGGGGGAAGGGGATAGTATACACGATTATACTAGGACAAAGAGATGAAAATCCTTTAAAAAAAAATATTTAACTTTTAACAAAAGTCTTGAAAATCAAAGGAAAATTCTTAAAAATCTTGTCAAAATGAAAAATCTTTTAAAATTGTCAAAAAAAAAAACTTTCTTTTAGAAAAGTATACTCAAAATGCACGATTACCTTAGGGAATTGGGGATATGAAAATGGATAATTTTATGAACGAAGCCTAGACTACAGTGAAGTCAGTAATATATTTGCGGAGGTAAAATATTTAAAATGTTTTTTATTTCCTTGAGAATTTTTTTCGCTCCAAAGTACCACTCCTGTTCTTCCGTGCAACGCATTAAAACCTTAGAGAGGCGAATTTGTGAGAGCATTTCATTTATTTTCTCTCACAAATTCACCTCCAAGGATTTTATGCTTTGTACGGTAGTGTTCACGTCTTGTATCTGTCTTCTGCCAATTGTTCCCAATTATTCACAGCAGAGTCAAGAGAAACTTGCTCTGACCTCTTCAGTTTCATGATCGAAAGGATCAAAAGTCAACTAGGTTAATTGGTTTGGCGATCCTCAGTGAATATTAATAGAATTCAGAAAAATTCTAATAGAGGACAGTGGTGGGGAAGTAAACGGAGAACTATACAGAGTAAGTGCGCGTAGGCCTTAAAAATCAAATCACTGTAAACTTTGGAAAGGTCACGCAGATTATTTCATACTAAAAATGAACGACGTCACAAAAATTCCAATTTTTGTTTGGAAAAGTTGTATTCCTACGTTATGTTATAGACTCTGCGTGAAATCTACAACGTTTACAGCCGTGGTGAAAATAGCAAATTTTAACTGAATTTGGAGCTGACCCCAATGTGATGCGAAAATTTGTAGTAAACAGTCCCCTAACATCTTGGACTCTCGTAGGTCAATTTTTTTTTTTTAAGACTTGAACTCAAATAACGTACAACAAACGTGATGAAATATAGATTAGGCGTTAGAAATGTTTTCGACCGTAAAAGCTTATCTAACATTCACTTTTGAATAAAAATACTTATCTTTTGTAGATTGATGAGCAGTAGAAATAAATTTGAATAAATATCGGATTTGCTCAGTGTTTAGTTTATTTGCCAAATATTTCTCCCTTAAATCAAGGGCATCTTCAGTGGCTACAACAAACAATATTACTAAAATTAATAACGATTACACAACTAAATACAGTCGTACAATCCTACCTCAACAGAATTGTATTTTCACATCAAAGAATCTGACTAGAATATAGTCTTCGTCAATTCCATTTGGCCGTCTAAAATTACATTAAGAAATAATTAAAAAGATTCAGGCCAAAGAGACGGAGCAAATTAATTCAATTACATTTTTATAACATCGCCCAAAAATAGGATGAAAAAACAAAAATAAAAATATAAACCAAAAGCTCAGAGCTATTTACACTACAACGACTCAGAGTTACAATTGAAATGTCTTATCACAGGTACGACGTTATCAACGAAAAGTTCAATTAACGATTGTGTACGCGCGAACATTCAAAAAACGTTATTGTACGTCGTAGCTAAATAAATTGATTCTTTTTGTGTGTTTACACAATTCGCAGTCTTTTTTATATGAATAGTCTCTAACACTTCCCTTCTGTTCGTCACTTTTTCTTTCTGTAGAATTTTCACATCATCCCACAACGGTTCATGATTGGTTCGAAGAACATGTTGCACTAGCGAACTATACGCTTCATCTTTCTTTTTAATTCCACACTTGTGTTGTTTCAAACGACTCTGAAGCAACTGTAAGGTTTCACCGATGTACTTAACACCACATTCACAAGTCACTTGATATACCAAATTCGATTGTTGCAAAATCGGTGTCTTGTCTTTGATTCTGCTAAAAATCGATTTCTTGACGCAATTATCTGATTTTCCAACCAAAATAATTTCTTTCTTGCAGGCTGACTTTAGTTTCTCGAACAGTCCTTTTGTGTATGGTATCGCAACCATCGGTCTGACTTCAGTAGAAGGTGTCACTGGATTAACTGTTCCAAACTTCGCTTTCGCCTTTCCAATGATATCATCCACTAACTTTTTTGGATACAAATTTCGGTGGAGTGTCGTCTTCAACAGGTCAAAATTTTTATCGTGAAATTCGGGTTCGGATAACGATAATATTTTTCCAGTTAGTAATGACACTGTGTTTCGTTTGTATGTGATCGGCAGATTCGACAAAAAATTGAGATATCTCCCGGACCACGTTCCTTTATGATACCAATCGGTCTTAATTGACATTCCAACTCTAATGCACATTACTTCCAAGAAAGAAATACGGTGATTACTATCTTCTTCTTCTACAGTGAATTGAATATTTCTGTTGTATTTGTTGAAGGCCTGTACGGTCGATTGTATTTTGTCTACTGGATCAAAAATGTACTCGAACATTTTAAAAAACGTTACTGGAAAGACGAACCGAACGATTCTTAATTCGACCGAGTTAGTGAAGAAATTGAGACGTGTTCGACTACCGGAAAACTACAGACTGATCTCGCTCGACGTAGTGTCCCTTTTCACTAACATCCCGAGTGAATTAGTGATCTCAGCTGTAAATAAAAAGTGGCTCAAGATAAAGAACTTCACGACGTTACCGAAACAAGAGTTCATTGCTGGACTCCAACTTGTTTTGGAAGAATGTTGTTTCCAATTCAACGACGTTTTTTACAAACAAATCTTCGGATCACCAATGGGTTCACCGGCTTCACCAGTTTTTGCAGATCTCATTCTGGAAATTTTGGAAGATGAAGTCATTCGAAAGCTCGGCTACAAACTTCCGTTCTTCTATCGTTTTGTTGACGATATTTTGACTGCAGTTCCAGTAGACAAAATACAATCGACCGTACAGGCCTTCAACAAATACAACAGAAATATTCAATTCACTGTAGAAGAAGAAGATAGTAATCACCGTATTTCTTTCTTGGAAGTAATGTGCATTAGAGTTGGAATGTCAATTAAGACCGATTGGTATCATAAAGGAACGTGGTCCGGGAGATATCTCAATTTTTTGTCGAATCTGCCGATCACATACAAACGAAACACAGTGTCATTACTAACTGGAAAAATATTATCGTTATCCGAACCCGAATTTCACGATAAAAATTTTGACCTGTTGAAGACGACACTCCACCGAAATTTGTATCCAAAAAAGTTAGTGGATGATATCATTGGAAAGGCGAAAGCGAAGTTTGGAACAGTTAATCCAGTGACACCTTCTACTGAAGTCAGACCGATGGTTGCGATACCATACACAAAAGGACTGTTCGAGAAACTAAAGTCAGCCTGCAAGAAAGAAATTATTTTGGTTGGAAAATCAGATAATTGCGTCAAGAAATCGATTTTTAGCAGAATCAAAGACAAGACACCGATTTTGCAACAATCGAATTTGGTATATCAAGTGACTTGTGAATGTGGTGTTAAGTACATCGGTGAAACCTTACAGTTGCTTCAGAGTCGTTTGAAACAACACAAGTGTGGAATTAAAAAGAAAGATGAAGCGTATAGTTCGCTAGTGCAACATGTTCTTCGAACCAATCATGAACCGTTGTGGGATGATGTGAAAATTCTACAGAAAGAAAAAGTGACGAACAGAAGGGAAGTGTTAGAGACTATTCATATAAAAAAGACTGCGAATTGTGTAAACACACAAAAAGAATCAATTTATTTAGCTACGACGTACAATAACGTTTTTTGAATGTTCGCGCGTACACAATCGTTAATTGAACTTTTCGTTGATAACGTCGTACCTGTGATAAGACATTTCAATTGTAACTCTGAGTCGTTGTAGTGTAAATAGCTCTGAGCTTTTGGTTTATATTTTTATTTTTGTTTTTTCATCCTATTTTTGGGCGATGTTATAAAAATGTAATTGAATTAATTTGCTCCGTCTCTTTGGCCTGAATCTTTTTAATTATTTCTTAATGTAATTTTAGACGGCCAAATGGAATTGACGAAGACTATATTCTAGTCAGATTCTTTGATGTGAAAATACAATTCTGTTGAGGTAGGATTGTACGACTGTATTTAGTTGTGTAATCGTTATTAATTTTAGTAATATTGTTTGTTGTAGCCACTGAAGATGCCCTTGATTTAAGGGAGAAATATTTGGCAAATAAACTAAACACTGAGCAAATCCGATATTTATTCAAAAAAAAATACTTATCGTTCAATGAACACGTATCCTAGACCGTATTAAGATGTTTACTCAGAAATTTTCTTTATCCCATGGTCTTGTAGTTCAACTTTCTTGCTTTATTGTACAAAATTTAAGAAATTTTATATCTCAGCAATAATGGTCTTGAAAACTTTCGCAGAAATCTATTTTTAAAATTTTCCCTTCGGAGAAATGCTACAACCGTGTCTGTAATTTGAATATACCAGCCACATTCTATATACATTTTTCATACGATAGGTAAAAAGGATTGAATTGTTGTTCGCGTGGTATAAAAGAAAGGAATCTGCTCTTATTAAACTAATTAAAACGATGGGAAATTGAATAGACTATTCAAACGAATCAGTGAGCAAACAACCTTGAATCCATTTTCTATAAATAATGTTAGAAAAACATTTTCTTAGTTGTTCAGAGGTTCAGGGCTTGGCAGACAGTTCAGCTGTCCTGTTAGTTTCATGTGCGCCCATTACAACACTGAGTCTCTGAGGTTATCAAATTAAAATTAAATTCATTTCACTGTTTTCTACTGACTTAATAAAATTGATTTGAAATTTGGATTTTATTAATGTCACACAAAACAAAGTGAAAGCTAAAGAATGTAAAGGAACACTTCGACTTGCTTCAACCAGCTTTTGTGGTAGCTAACTACACATTCGAATGTGTTAGTATGTTTGGTGATATTATTGTGATATTATTAACAACCATTTTGTATTAATTGCAAAAATGATATGATGTTAGTAGAGTCCCCAATACATGCCGAATTTATTGACCTGTCTGGTGATGAACGAAAATTGGTTTTGAAATAGCTTGAATCCTCCAGAATTGTTCTTACAGTTTGTTTATTTCATTTTTACACAGTTTCTAAAGATTGTCGATATGTCAGAGTTTTTAATGGACCCAGTCAATTAAGTTCTTCCCAAATTGCGCAATATTTGAATTCGCGATAGAAATTTTAAATTTTGCGCCAAAAATTCATAATTTGGGAAGAACTTAATTGACTGGGTACATTTAAAACTCTGACATATCTAAAACTGTGTAAAAATGAAATGAACAAACTGTAGGACAAAGTTCATGGAAAATTATCTCATATGTTATTGGATCGGACGCTGATGGAAAAACCGATTTTCTTCCCTGGAGCAAAATAGGCAAAAACTTTCCGACTTTGAATAAAATAAAAAAATTTGTACCGAACGGGAAAAATTTCCCGGTAGCAATGCTCTCGTGCTCCCTATGATTTTCCATCAGCGCGGGTTGAGAAGAATCTATAAAAATCTAATAAATTTGGATAATAATAAATTTAATATACTTTTTGTCATGAAGTAGTAGATTTTATGATTGATAGTTCCTGATTTTGCCACAGTAACTGCTCAAAACGAGCATTTATAACACCGTCATTTCTATTTTACCTACCTTTTTTGCCTACAAATTTTCTGAGATTTCCAGTCCACTTGAGCAAGAATGTGATGATTTTCTTCAACTTCAACTATAGTGATAGTCAGAACCAACTTGAACGAAGAGAAAAAAAATGTTTTCTTCACAAACTTCGTGGGACGTTCAGTTTGATCTGATGAATAGCCGATGCCAATCAACTTTAACTAATGATGCTGAAATAGGCAGAGCCGGTTTTTTTTACGTTGCGATTTAGCAACGGACTAAATGCAACAGTAGAACTCACCCACAGCGCGAGGCTATTAGACTAAAAACATTGAAAGGATTTTTGAAAAGATTTGAAATGAACACAATAACAGAGCTGAAATGCCTACAAAGAAGTACTGAAAGACTGAAATGGGCAGCGCCGGGTTTATTTACGTTGCGATTTAGCTTCGTCAGTGAATGGTTGGTTGAGTTCTACTGTTGCATTTAGTACGTTGCTATTTAGTCCGACAGTCTATGTTTTCTTTACATTTTACCGACAGAATTAGCACGAAACGCAGGGATTTCTAAGCACACAAATTCAAGAAATTGAGCACTAAATTGTACAATCGCAGCTAAATTATTTATAAAAATCAAAATTTCACAACACCAACACTGTCTCAGTCAATTAATTTGACTTTTGAATTATTTCGGCGAATTAGTCGTAATTTTCGTTTAGGACACTAGAAAGGTCACACGCGGAACTATTTTCTAAACAGCCTCGATGAAGCGGGTAACAGTGGCAGAGTCGTTTTGTCGTTGCGTCATATTGCGACAAAGTGGTTCAACGAAAAAGTGACAGTTGTGAAAATTCTAAATTATTTTTTTTTTTTTGTGGTTGATTGTGATCATTTTTCGTTTTGTGTGTGAAAAAGTGTGCAAAATTATGATTTTATTATATTAATAATTGATTAATAATGTGCCACCCGTGACAGTGTTCTCATAAATAATAAAATCGGTGTTAAATGTTTTCAAAAACGAAAAATTCCATGGCCAATGTTCTCGTTCTCATAAACATTAAAATTGGTTTTATGTGAATAGATCCAAAGAAATTGTTACGTTGAGATATGAACCTAGGAAAGCACTCCAACGACCTGATTCATTTCATATGATCCCGTCGGTCTAGATTCTAGATCTGAGATTTTTTCTGATTCAGTTTATGTGAAGAGATTTTCTCTGATTAAATTCCTGTGATCAATGAAAAGCCTCAACCCAACATGATTTTAATTAGACTTTCTTGTTTCAGGCCAGGTTTGATCTGTTGCGAGCATTAATTATGAAAATATTTATTATTTCTTGTGTTCAATCAATTCAAATCGAATTCTTGAAAATTAACATTCAAAAATGTTGCGCTAAAAAAATCCAAATTTTACGACAGATCCACTTTGTCGCATTTTCTCATGTCCCATATTTCTGTCTCTGCCACTGTTACCCGCTTCATCGAGGCTGTTTACTATTTTCTGGCCGAAACTGAAAGTGAATCACTTCGATTTACGCGAAATACTTCAAATATTCGACACAAACTTGTTTCAGATTAAAGATTTACTGAGTCGATTTGACATTTCATCAAAACAAAATTCATTGAATCAGTGAAGACTGGGTGAACTGCGTGAACAATATAACTGTAATTCTAAAGTGGCAAACTTTAGACCTTACGTGGAATTTGGGTGGAAAATGGCGAAAATCATAATTGAGGAACTATGTTAACACCCAAAATTATTATCCCCCAATTCAGGCGAATACACAAAAAATATTATCGCCCAATTTTCTTTTGGGAAAACTTGGAAAATGAACGTTTTGTACTGGGTTGATAATATTATTAGGTGCAACACCTTTTTATATTATCCCCCAATTTTTCTCCATATATTTGTTCGTGGGTGATAATATAAATAGGCGCAACACACAAAAATATTATCACCCAATTTGGGTAATAATATTTTTCCTGTTGTCATCTTTAAATATTATCACCCACGAACAAATGTCTGGAAAAAAATTGGGGGATAATATAAAAAGATGCAGCACGGAATAATATTATTACTGAAGAGCAAATGTACGAATAATATTTCCAGTTGCTGAAAAATATGCACCATATGCAATTAGTTCAACCGAATGTGTATAGTTGATTGTGCATGGCCGTAGAGATATGCCCAGTCAGTTTGGTTGATTGTGCATCGTCGTAGATGTATGCACAGTCAGTTTAATTGATTGTGCATGTTCATATAGACTTGCACAGTGAGTCTAGCCTATTGTGCATGGCCGTATAGGTATGCACAGTCAGTGTAGTTGATTGTGCATGGTCATGGAGAGCACACTCAGTCTAGTTGATTGTGCATGGCCGTAGAGATCTGCTCAGTCTGTTTAATTGATTGTGCATGGTCATGGAGATTTGCACACTCAGTCTAGTTGATTTTGCATGGTCGTAGAGGTATGCACAGTCAGTTTAATTGATTTTACATGTTTATAACTATAGACTTGCACAGTCAGTTACTGAAGTTACTGCCCTAGTAGAATCAAAAATTTTTGAGTTTCACTTTTCCATATATTTTGTGCATGTCTCTAAGGCAGACGGTGCAAGTCTCTATGACCATGCACAATCAATTAAACAGACTGAGCAGATCTCTACGGCCATGCACAATCAACTATACACATTCGGTTGAACTAATTGCATATGGTGCATATTTTTCAGCAACTGGAAATATTATTCGTACATTTGCTCTTCAGTAATAATATTATTCCGTGCTGCATCTTTTTATATTATCCCCCAATTTTTTTCCATACATTTGTTCGTGGGTGATAATATTTAAAGATGACAACAGGAAAAATATTATTACCCAAATTGGGTGATAATATTTTTGTGTGTTGCGCCTATTTATATTATCACCCACGAACAAATATATGGAGAAAAATTGGGGGATAATATAAAAAGGTGTTGCACCTAATAATATTATCAACCCAGTACAAAACGTTCATTTTCCAAGTTTTCCCAAAAGAAAATTTGGCGATAATATTTTTTGTGTATTTGCCCATCATAATTTTCAGGGAATTATAAACTAAAAAATCTTTCCGGTTTCACGTTTTTTTGTCAAAAGAGGAGACACGGGTGACACATTTGTTTTCAATTTTTAGCTGCTTTATGCAAAAAATTTGAGGAAAAAAAAATCATTTTGGCGTAGTCTATTGTTTCTTGATTATTATATGTCCAATATGGTTAGAAAATGTCTCATCAATACCTCATTTCGACCAATAACCAACCCTAAAGTCCAAGGTAAGGTTGTACACCAGAACGAGGGTAAATGAAAAAATCGACGGAAAAAAAACAATAGTTCGATTGTGTAATAGTTATTTTCATCATGAGAGAAACCACGAAATTACAGTATACGTGTGAATCCGTATGCCGAGAGAATTATTTTGCATAATTATGTATATTTCGTCGAGACGAAGTCGATATGATGACCAATTTTACACGCTTTTTGATACGAAAACAGAAAAAACAAAAAGAGCGAAAGAAAGTCAGAGAGCTAGCTCCGCCTTCGTATACATCGATTCAAAACAGGTCGCATGCAAGTAAAACATCATCTATATCCCTAGACCTATTTACAAGGTCTTCTTCTTTTTCAGCCTGTTTCTATCCCCTGCTGGATGTAGGCCTCTCCAACTTCTTTTCATTTCGTACGATCCGTTGCCATTTGCTGCCAGTTTGTACCTGCAATATTCTTAATTCCGTTTGTCCATCTCTCTGGTGGTCTACCTATAGCTCGTCTTTTATATGGTCGCCAGTTCATGATCTTTTTGGTCCAACGTTCGTCTGTCCTTCTTGCAATATGTCCCGCCCAGCTCCATTTCAGAGATGCTATTCTTTCCATGACATCAACGACCCTGGTTTGTTGTCGAATCCATTGATTCGTCATTCTGTCTCTGAGTGTTATTCCGAGCATACTCCGTTCCATGGCTCTTTGTGTCACTCTCAATTTATCTTCGGATGCTTTCGTTAAAGTTAACGTTTCCGCTCCATAAGTGAGCACTGGAAGGACACAAGTGTCGAAAACGTTGCGTTTCAGACTATTATTCATTTTGTTTTTGAAAATTAGTCTGAGTTTTCCGAACGCTGCCCATGCAAGACCAATCCTACGTCTTATTTCTGCAGTCTGGTTGTCCAGACCTAACTTCAGTATATGTCCTAGATATACGTAGCTGTCGACTCGTTCAATGACAGTGTCACCAATTTAGATTTCTCTATCGTCCCCGATGTTGGTCATGACTTTCGTTTTCGACAAGTTCATCTTGAGGCCAACTTTGCTTGCCTCTTCACTTAACTGTTGTAGCATAAGCTGAGCCTGACCTAGATTCGCTGCTATCGGTACAATGTCATCAGCGAAGCGGAGATTGCTCAGGTACTCTCCATTTATCTTTATTCCCATTTCCAGTTTAACTTCCTAAAAACACTCTGCAGAATCGCCGTGTATAATTTCGGTGAAATGGTGTCACCCTGCCTTACACCTCGGCCAATTCTGAATTTCTCCGTGCTCTTATGAAGTTTTATACATGAAGTAGCATTTTTGTACACATATCGAATTGTGTTGGAGTACCTTGAGTCTACTCTACATTCGTCTAATGCGTCCAATATCGACCATGTTTCCACTGAATCGAAAGCTTTTTCGAAGTCTATGAATAGCAAGACTATGTCGATGTTGTATTCACGACACTTCTCAATAAGCGTTCTCATCACCTGCAAATGGTCGTTTGTGCTGAAACCAGATCTGAAAGCAGCTTGTTCAACAGGTTGGTAGAAGTCGAACTTGTTAGTGTTCCTCTTCGTAATGATTTTCATAAACAACTTGTAGAGTGTTGACAATAGGCTTATGGGTCGGTAATTTTCCAGCTTTGTTATGTCTCCTTTTTTATGCAGCAATGTAATTACCGCATTTTCCCAGGCTTCTGGTACTTACAAGGTCTGCTCAGAGAGAACTAAGAAACAAAGGTTTCCAATAACTTTCGGCGCGTGATTTCGTCTGTGTTCGAATCATGAAGCGTGTAAAGAAATTTGAACAACGATCACACCGTATAATCCCGCTGAATATAGATAACAGTTCGAAACAACAGATTTGTTTCGATAAAAGTTTTTCTTTGGCCATGGTTGCGATGTATTGTTTCACGTTAAAACGTACAGGCCACATTGCTTTGTCTTCGTAGTCTGTGTTGTTAACTTCACATTGAAGCTGCCGAGGCGAAGGTACAGAACATTTACGTCTTAAAGCGGTTTTAGCACTGGCGGACAAACAAATCCGCAGCTGAATCAAATTCATGTTTAAATTTCAATGGAGTCACCTGTAAGTTAAAAATAAATTAATTTGAGTACAGTGCAGTGAAAATACCTAATTTACAAGTATCTTCCATACTATTGCAACCGTGCTGTTGTTCAATCAGCTATCAATTTTTTAATCTACTATAAGGTTAAACAAAAATAAAAATTTGAATCACCAATTTATGATGGAGTACTAGATTTCAGGTTGAGCTAGAACGTCGAGTGGTGCATTCATATTGTGGATGCATATCGTGGTCAACACTACGAAAGGACGTATCTCGGATATCTCAGTAACTACTGAATAGATTTTGATAATTTTTTGCCCTGAAAGGCAGTGAAAAATTACGAATTTTGAGCCAGACATAAATTTAAGTGAAAGTAGCATTTTTCGTCGTACTTTTCTGAGGATTTTAAGTTTTTCGACACTATCTTTCGAACCATATGAACGATTGACTTCATGTCGACCTCAAAATTCATATTTGACTACCTGTTAGCGGTTTTATTTTTTTTTAAATCAAAATAGGTTCAGCAGTTCAACAGATATCTGAGATACGCCCTTTAGTGATTCTGCCCACAAATATAACAATGTGATGAAATAACGAAAACCTGAACAATTTATTATTTTAAGCTCGGCATTATGATGTTTGCTTCGTACATATAATTTTCCGATAAATCCTACTTGTGCAGCATAGTCAACATTCAATTTATATTTACGGTTTATTTCACAAAGCAAAAATTTTTTATTTTTTTAATTCACAATTTCGAACAATAAGCTTACGCTTGCAAAAATATTAAAAATATTTTTCAACATTGCTATTTGTCGAGGTAAATAGTTCATTTCATATTAAATAATCTGGAATTTAAAATATGTTTTTGAAATTAAACTTTCCGTTTGTTCATGTTTGTTCATTGATGATAACAGATTTTTTTTTTTGAATAATCAGAAAATTAATTTTTTGTTGTTGTTATTTTGATGCTTTATACCTCATTAGATGACATTGTTGACTTTAATCAATAATGCCAATTAATATTCTCTACTATCAGGTGGCAAGAGATGAGTGAAAGTGGAAGAAGTCATATCAAGTGTTCGCTTTGCTTTGTTCGCTAAAGCTTTACCATCTAACTGGTGGGTCACGATTTAGGACGTTTGGTGATGAGTTGAAATTACATTTCAACTATGATTCGCTGGACTTGTTTGTGAGCAAATCGGTATAGTGTTCGATAGAGCACTGTATCGAGTACCACTATCGCCATGGCCTGATGAGAAAAGGTATTTTTGAACTGCGAAGCGTCGGAAGACGTAAAAATATTTTCTCAGATCGAGTCAATGGTCGAATGTCCATCGCACAAAGCGTGATTAGGATTTTTTACTACGCAGGTGGGAAAACAGTGATTTTCTACCCTGTGCTACCCTATCGTATTATGTTTTGACATAGTCACGCTCTTCTACAAACAATTTGTAAAAGGTAAAGGACCATCATTCTCTTCGTAAAACGAAGCAGCACTTTCTCCTATGCATACTTCGTAAAAGGAAGGAGAGTGATACAAACATTTTTTAAAAATAAGCATCACTCTCCTCAACAAACGTTGTGTGAAAGGTCTTGTACAAAATGCTCCCTTTTACAAAATTTTTGTAGAAGAAGGAAATGAAATCTTGAGATTAACTGTAGCACCGATGCGAATTGCTGTGTGATTAGTTCAAGAATTTTTCGAGATTCCAGAAATTTGAGGAAGGAATGAGCCAAAGGCTAAATGTAATTCATCGACAACGTACGTTTGTCGGAAACGTTGGAGCATGAAAATCTTTGGAACAAATCCGTTTCCGTCCATCAAAAATTATTAAGGTATACGATGATGTACCAGCAACATAAGACCGTTCATAGCAGCATATTAACACATACGGGGATCTGCTGCTGGATGGAAAACTGTAATAGATGTTTGCATAATTTATTTATGAAATTTTCGGATTCTAAATGAAGATAGATTCCAAAAGCCCCGACACGACACGACTAACATCAACTCAACTTATTCACTAATCTCAAATAGATTCAATTTATTACACGTTTCGGATGATCTATAATAGATGGATGGATACATATGCGATAATATTCGGAAACGAATTCGGAAACTTTACCATTAGCGCAATATTACGGGATGAAGCGATTATTAGATCATAATTGAAAATAATCTGAAATTTAGGGAAACATTTTACTCGTTAAATGGATTAATTTTAACTTAAGAAACCATTAATATTAATTTTAGGCATTCGAATTTAAGAGGCGTGTACGAAATTGGTAGATAAACCGCCTGAGGTAGCATCGATTCGTTTTATTTTATTTAATTTTTTTTGTGTGTGGTTGTGCCTGTCGGAATGTTAAGGTATATGTCGACATAATTATTTATTTCTTAAGTCAATAAACGGTTAAGTGGATTAACATTGAATGGAATTACACAAAGTTGGTAGTGTGATATAGCAGCAATGGATGTATATATATGAACACCGGAGAATGGGTGAACAACATCATTACTACCAAATTGAAATACTTTCTCCCGAAATGCTTGTTTAAGACCACAATTTTGTGTATTTATACCGTAAAATACAATTTCGTCAACGCAAACCTCCCCAAACTTTTGGCAACCATTCGAAAAAAGGGCCATTCATTCCATCCGAAAATATTCAATTCAATTTGATATTAAAATTTACGAAAATTGTTCTCTACAGATTTATGATGATGGAAAATTTAATTAATTTTAAACTTTGTTTGTGTGTGTTACATATATATATATATATATGTGTGTAAAATAAATATAATAATAAACATATCCAGTCAGCCCATCCAGCCCATCCATCCAAAACATGTTCAATTATAATAATTAGAGTAAAGCAGAGAAGTGAAAATTGTTCTCCGCAAAATGATTCTTTTTTCTTTGCACACAAAATTTTAGCTTATTAACTTCTACCTACAAATTCATGTGTACGCTTGTTGTGTATGGGTGGGGGTGTATAACACAAATTAATATGGTGCCGTTGAAATAATTAAGACAAAATAATTATTATACACTTTGTAGCTATCATAACACACCGTCCCTTTGTGTCTGAACTGGGTTCAGAGGCAGCGTCAGTCTTAGTCGACGAACGATGTAAGGCTTCAAATATTAAGAGCTATTATTTCTGGAACTGTTCAACGCGAATATTCCGAGTCTGTGACTCACGTGAAATGGTAGTTACTTTTTAGCAAGTAGTACACCGCATGTAATACCGACTCTGTATAGACTTGAAAACATTTTCTATTTAAATTACTTAAGAATCCACTTAAGAATTCACAGTAAAGCTTAAATTATTGTCCGGATAGTCACTTTACAATACTTTCGCTATCTCTCCGAATTGAAGGACGATGATTCGATTGCGATGTTGATAGTTACAAGTGATTTATTAGTTGACGAAAGGTGAGACACAATCGGAAAGAAACTTAAGCTTGGATCAACTTGAGCATGTGGCGACAAATAGAACGTCCTAGTGACTGAAAATATCATACAAAAAGCGTCTCAATGTGTTGACCATGAAAATATCGAACAGACTCACAGCTGGAGATGCTCCGAAAATAATTAAAGTTTCACTTTGTGAAATACTTACCCGCGTGTGGAAATTCACGCTATCCACGGTATCCTGGATACCGGGAAGTTTTCAGAAATATTCTTTAGATACCGGGAAATCGAAAAAATCGTGAAAAATATGTGGCGAAAAATCAAATTTACAATTTTAGATACCGGGAAATTTCACTCGGATACCGGGAAGAAAACAAAATTTCCACACGCGTACTTACCTGTGTTTAGCACTCGCTGATATATTTAACATAATCCCCGTAAAGTATACAATACGCTTAATTAACAACGTACATGTGTTGTACCCAACACAATGCATCGGTATAACATGTGTATAGGATACATAAATGAATAAGCTACGTGCAGACCCAAGGTCTCGCCCAGATTTGTTTTCATTCGTTGCTTTACCGAAAATATTTAGCTGATTTGAAATAGGATGTTCTTCTCGACACTAGACACTTTTCCTCTCCGTCTTACCACATTCTTGCGAATTTCCATTTGGGTGAAATGATCGTGTGACCAATTTCTATCTATCGCTCTGACTAATATTTCGTGCGTGCCTAAGACACAAAACACATGATACTTTACAAAACGAGCCATCAGAACAGTCGGAGCGTTTGCTGCGACTGAGCCCCGTACAAACCCGTATATCTATTGCGTACGTGACCCTAGTGCGTCTGTCACCCTACTTTGACCGTAAGCCTATTGCGCCGGTTAATGTAGTTAAAGTAAAATTATTATGTAATATGTACATCTTACAAATTGCGCATAGCGCAATTACGAAACCCCGTACGACGTTCCTTTCAAATGAAACAAAAATTTCAAATCGCCCTAAAATTTTATTTTTTTGAAGGGCCTAGTATCGGCCTCAGTCCGAGGACCCAAATTTAAAATTTTTTTCAACTACATTCTATTCGGCCTTTGATTACCTTCCAAATGAAACAAAAATTACGAAAAACGGATGAAATTTGCTCGAGCTATATGTAAAATACACATAGGGCCCTAGTATCGGCCTCAGTCCGAGGACCCAAATTTAAATTTTTTTTCAACTACATTCTATTCGGCCTTTGATTACCTCCCAAATGAAACAAAAATTACGAAAAACGGATGAAATTTGCTCGAGTTATATGTAAAATACACATAGGGCCCTAATAGCGGCCTCAGTCCGAGGACCCAAATTTAATTTTTTTTTCAACAACATTCTATTCGGCATTCGATTACCTTCCAAATGAAACAAAATCTAGGAAAATCGGATCAAATTTACTCGAGTTATATGCAAAATACACATAGGGCCCTAGTAGCATTTCACTTCTAAGGCCCTAACTCACGGTCCACTCACCCGATTTTTTTTTCCTGGATTGGTATTGACAATACCTATCATTTGCCGTGTCATTTACATTTCCATCGTTTAATTTGCCATAAATATCACCAAAAGACCTTAAATCACTTAGGTGGCCCTAACTCACGAAGGGCCGACCCGAATATGCCCATCTTCGAACTTAGCCTCACTATTTCGACTATCTCTCAGGGAAAAAACAATTTTGAAATCGGATTTGATTTACTCAAGATATCGACGTGACAGACGGACAGACGGACAGACAAAATTTTTATTGCAGATTCGTCATCTATGAACATAGGCAAACACTTTGCCCTTACCGTCTGCTTCGAATTCCATCAATTACACACGGCATCGTAATCCTATAAGCCCCTTTGTACTTCGTACGGGGCTAAAAATGTATGGTCCGACAAGTAAGCCATACATCCCCTATTCCATCTATGCGTTACGTAATTCATGAACGTCGCCTAGGCAAAAATACCGAGAAAATGTTTAGTCCCAGTGAGGCGTCGTCGGCAGTTTTGATTCCTTGAGTTGATGCGCGAATCTAAATTTTGATATGGTATGCTTGATCTGAACCTGAATTTCAGGTCGACTAGAGAATCTATTAATTTGAACAGACCTGACCTGAATTTGACTTTATCTGAAATCTGAAAATTAGTAAAAGTGCAGGTTCAGATTACTTGGAGATAAGGGTTTGAAAAGCCGTTTATTATCGTTTCATCAGATCCTTTTTAAGACTATTATCCTTAAACCGATACAGGGCCGATTGAAAAACTGATGATTGTTAGGAAAGCCCTAAGGTCACGTCCTATACGATGGCATTTTATTTGACTAAAATTCGTCGAGAAAAAAATTTATTATTTTTCTGTTGACATTTTATCTGTAGCAGCGGCATCTTTCAGTGAAATAGTGAATCGTACTCTTTCATTAGAGTTCTCATAGAATAGAGGAAAGAGAATTGATGTCGTAATCCCTCGCCAGGTGCTGAGATTACCTGAATCTAATTAGAACTGAAAATGTTTACCTGACCTAAATTTACTGGAAATCTGACCTGATTTACCTGAACTTTTATTAATTTTCATATTTTAGGTAATTTACATGAAAAAATTTCAGTTCTAATCAGTTTCAGATAATCTGAGCTTCAGGTTTCAGGCTTACTGAATTGGTCCCTATGATTCTCGCAAAATGGCAATTTCGTGGATTAGAGCTCTAACGCTGCCTTCTTATTAGTCTCTCAACTTAAATCGCGTTCCTATTACTTTCTAAAGGAAAATCGAAGATCGCAGGTAGAATTATACTTCGTCTGTAAGTAGAATCATCCTATATCGAATTGATATACGATATACGATATACGATGAGCATTTAAAAAGAGTTCTCACCTACTACCCGATAGCTTCAGTTTAAAACCTGATATAACCTTGACCGATATTCTTCGAACGGTAAAGGTAATGTCACAACAGACGAAGTGTAATATTTTATTCAACCTTTTGACAACAACAAAAAACACAAACTCAGAGCTAACATACCAATCTAAAATTGCATCAATAATTTCTCTTTCAATTCATTTTCCCCGGCCTCGATATATATTTCATCTATAACGAGCAAGCATCATACCGATATTCGTTTTTTTTATATATATTTTCCCTAGTAAATGCTTCTGTATACGTATCCATCCAACCTGTTTTTCCACTTAACAATATTGACCAGTGGATTGAGGTAAGCAATTGTGTTCCATCGAATTTATATATCTCGTTTGGCATGTGAACGACGCAGAAGAAAAACCTCGACATATACTTACGTTTATTATAAACAGTAATTTACATCATCGAAAACATGAAAAGGGAAAGTCGTTGCTGCTCTGATTATACATCCATTTTCCCATATAGATATACTTATTTATCCACAACCAGCAGCTAGTACATATATCTGTATGATTCAAAACAGCTACTGAAAAATAAACACCCTTCAATGTTCATGGCTCTTGTCTGTGTAGCTGATGGTATATATTTATTCCCCTTTTTTCCAGCAAACTGTTGCTTGCACAATTTCTTTTCAACTGGTAGAAATATCAGCCTCAATACACTTTGTGCGGAAAAAATATGTGATGTACGTACATACACCGTACCATCTACAACGATGATGTTTATATCAACACATTTTAAGCTATACTACATATCTATACGTATATACGCGCCGTTTATACTCAACAATGTTATATCTAAAAGTTTGCAAGTTTATTCAGTTTAATATATATATTCCGCTTGGAGTGAGAATATGTGTCTTCCTACCTGTAACTGGAGTATGATTTCCACTGTTGAATATACAGTACATAAACCGTTGTCCTTATTGTTCCGTAAGTTTACCAACAGTGTACATACACACACACACACCCACACATTGTTGGATTTTTTTATGTGACACGAACATTATCAAATCTTTGCGGGAAAAAAAATCCTTTTTCCCAATGTTGCATACACAGGCGACGTTATACGAATATAATCAAAAATGGGTTTGGTATAATGTTTTTTTTTGTGTACCAGAAATAACCCAATACCGGGGTTTATTTTGAATATTTAACGGTGATCTACTTTTAATTGTCTTCGAACTCGGCTCAAAATAAAGAGAAACACACACATATGGGCATCTGAAGATGTGTGACACATCAAATCTGTCTACTTTTTCGGAGCCGAGAGTATTTAGGCAGAAAATAATTTGAGTTTATCGTACTGACCTCCAGGACGTAGATTCTCGTAGCTTCGTAACTCTAAAAGTGACAGTTGACAGTTGCATGTATATTATTCCATAAGAACTGTCAAGTTACGAACTCCTAAAGTTACGAATGTTGCGAGAATCGGCGCCCAGGTACTTTACATAAGTCACTTTTCTTTATCTTTACACGAAAATTTACCCAAATTCAAATTTTGCGCCAAAATGTCAATTCTTATGCTTAGTTTCCTCTTACCAAAAAAGTACTCCGTGTGAGAGACAAAATTGATTTTTTCAATTTTTTCTTTGTATATTTGATAGCTCGCTCTCTCACGGCTCTCTCACGGAGTACTTTTTGTTGAGTGGAGTGGACACTTTATATTTATCATGGTAAATAAACATACTGAAGGTAACGCAAATCCGCAAGAACACACGGACCCCTACTTTCGGATGAATATAATTTTTATAATGTTGGACACAAGTGTAATTCACTTTGTTATGTTTTATGTTGTTATGTTGTAGCAAATGCTAACCGCAATACTAAAGAACATGTTTGAAGTGGAGGATTCGCGGAGCAGGATGAAAAATGAAACCAAAATTGACTTTATTGACGAGGAAATAATTTAGATGTTTCATTTCATTTCATTTATTTCAGTTTCAAGGTGATTACAAATACAAAAACATCTGCGTAGCTCTAGTGTGACGAAGTCAATTCGAAAGAGCTACTATGTTTAGTCCTGAAGAAATAGTAACAGAATCAAAAGTTACTTAGTTAAAACTGAATTAAAACTAGGTCCCACCTTTTTGGGCGGGTCGGGTCCCTTGACTGATAATTTTCCCAAAATAATGTTGTCTTTTGCTGGTTGGTAATGTTGGTAAACTTCATAGTCAATCAGATTAGACTTTTATATAGATATCTTAATTTATTTTCATTGATTTTTTCATCTGGTTAAGAATGGACAATTTCTGTAGTCCAAGCAAATGACAATATTTTGACCTTAAACATCATCACATTTAGGATCTAAAAAATCTCAAATTACTCATAAATTTATTTCTTTTGTAATAAGCAAAATATCACGACTCGCTGTCTAATTTTGCAATAAATAACCGCGACTCGTGTGAATTACAACCCTCGCTTCGCTCGGGCTACAAACTTCACACTCGTCTGAGTTGTCTAATGTTCGATTTGCTTTGGCCGCAAACTTCTCGTTCGTCCGAGCTGTCTAACAATACGATACCGCAACTCGTGTGAATTACGACCCTCTCTTCGCTCGGGCCGCTAACATCACACTCGTCAGAGTTGTTTAATATTAGGTTTGCTCTGATCGCAAACTTGCTCGTCCGAGTTGTCTAATGTGACAATAAGATACCGCGACTCGTGTGAATTACGACCCTCGCTTCGATCGGGCCGCAAACATCACACTCGTCGGAGTTGTCTAATGTTAGATTTGCTTGAATTTTTTCATTATATGTAATTTTGGGAGCCGCTTGTTAATTATCAAATATAAAATTTCAATTATCAATTATCAAATACCAATTATCGAATATCATTTATAATGTTCATTTAATACATTGCATTTCTATTTTCTGGGATAACTTCCGAAGCGGTGATCCCATATAGCTCATCGTCGAACTTGACCTTACAAATGTCAAATGTATAATTTTAAGAACCTAAATTGTTCACTATTTTCTGCCATTCAAGGGAATAACACATTAGATTATCAATTATCAACAGTGAAGGGAATTATCAATTATATCAATTATCAGCGGTGTATTATCAATTATCAACAGAGTAAAATCCTGTTTTTCTGGAATAATTTCCAGAACCTTATCTCTAGATGGCTCATCTTCGAACTTAACCTCAGGAAGTTCATTCCTCGTCGATTGAAAAAAAAATCATCAAAATCGGTTATGAATTACTCAAGTTATCGTGATGACAAAGAAAAATAGGTTACAAACAATTACGTTTTTGATAACATTTCATACATTGTGTGGTAACAAACATTTTAGGGTATTTTCTGGCGTAAGACCCTTGACTTTCAGTCAAGGGAATAAATTAAGAAGATTACTTTGGTATTTCCAACACTCCTCCTTAATCTTGTAACCTTCTCCTCCTCAATTGTAAGAAACATTATACAAAACTCGATTTTCCAACTTCGATTGTTGATCTCCAACCAATCCAGTTGTACGTCCATCACGCCTACCGACTTTCGGCTAGACCTTTGATACCATTGTCTGCCGACGTTCGGCTTGAAATCCATTCATCCTTTAGAGTGAATCCTTATGTGACTACCTCCGCAGGCAAATCACACAATGATCCGAAGTTTACCGCCACCACTCTATGATGCACAAAACCAGTGCATCCACGTAACTGGTACTGCCGTTACCGCGAAACCAATTTAATTTCTTCACGTCATCCACATTTAACTATGCTTCGTTTGTCGTGGTATTGAGCTGCTGTTTGACTGCCCACAATTTCCATATGAACCAATTGCTTCGTTTCTCCGTTCGTCGATTCTGCTTGACTTTCCACAATTATTACACATGAAAGATTGCTTCGTTTCTCTGTACGCCTATTGATTCTGTACTGCTCCGACTATTATCAAATTTCACAATAAAACCAAAATTCGTCATTTGTTAATTGTTCTCCTGATAACTGGGCCCATAACCTGTTGGAAGTGGAGGATTCGCGTAGCAGGATGAACAAAATAGTTTTAAAATGAAACCAAAATTGACTTTATTGACGGGGAAATAATTTAGATGTTTAGTCCTAAAGAAATAGTAACAGAATGAAAAGTTACTAAGTTAAAACTGAATTAAAATGAATTAACAAGATTACTTTGGTATTTCCAACAGAACACAGTTCCAACAACATTATTATGTTAAACGTTACGGTTGCAACAGAACAAAAGTGTAAGAAACAAATGTCGGTCTTTTCCACCCGACACTGGGGTCCCTATTTCTAACGAAAGCATTGGAGAACAAGCTCAGAGTAGCACAAATCCAGAAGTGGGCTGATTAAGAAGAAATCAGGAGCTGTGATCTATCGCTTTTTTTGTTTCCTTGTTTTCGAATACAGAAGAGGAGAACTTTGTATGAAATATCTGAAATTCTAGACGACCTTTACACGAAGGGTAAGTGGATGCACCAGTCTCCGGATATATACCAGTAGTCGCACACCAATTGTTCTGTCATTGATAGGCCTTTTTATGAATGAAATAACAATATGTGTACCGACTACTAAGTACATGCCCCAAGACTCTACTTCTACATTTCATACTATTTCTACCTGTTAGTATAGACGTAGGAGTGTTAACCAAGACTTTACGAAACGTTGCACAGTTTACCAACTCTATAGCACACAGAACTGTTTTCGACTACTCGATTGAGTTGCGAGTGTGAGCCATTCATTACTCAAAAGCATACAGATTTCAACCGATTGTGATATTTGTATAAAAAGCCGATTGAATCGGTTGTCTTCAAGTGAAATTGAGCGTAGAGCTTCGCACGTTCTACCGGAATTTGGGAGAACCGGTATTCGTCTTCTACTTCGACCCTATTACATCATAGATGACGCTGAGTTCAGCTTTAACACCAGCAGCGAAACTAGTAGTATAGTTATCATCCAGCCTCAAACTCCTCGTGGGTTATTAAGGAAGATTATTATTAGTTTGCCATCCGTAAAACGGTATTAAAATTCCAAGTTTCCATCCAAGTGTTGAACGGTTTATTTCCGAGATTGTACAGCAGAATACTTCCAATTGCCGTTTTTCGAAGGTATCTTTTCCTTTCAAGTTTCTCACAATTTTTCTCAAAGTTTGATTGGATGATTTTACTTCTTCTTTTTTGTTTAGAACATCGCAAACTTTTCTGCTGTTTCTTCTTTGAATTATATAAATTTGATTACAATTTTTTTTCTGTTTTAAAATAAGAAACATTTCGAAGAATAAGACTCGCCGGCGAAGGTAAAAGGGAAGCAATAAAAAAATTGTGTGTGAAACTCTCTTTCAAATTTATATTCCGAAGGATAAATATCCCTCGGAGTCTTATTTTGTGTTTTAAAAAAATGGAAACATTGACAGAGGCTGTATTGACTAGAGTATTAAAAACAATTTGTTAATTACATTTTGCCAGGTAGATAATTATGTCAAAGTTAGAGATGAGCGGGTTGATATTTCAGATGAATCCCGATCTGTCCCATCGGGTTTTTGGCGGTTCTGAGCATTTAAATTCTTTTTGCCAGTTCTTTCATAAAAAATATTAATTTTTTACAGACGTAAAATAGTGTTGATATGCAGAATTGACAATATCTCGTTTCCCTTCAGCTGGTATCTATAGCATTGTTGTTAGTATCAAAGTAAATAAATCCTTGAAGGTAATGCAAATCCGAAAAAACACACAGAGCCCAAGTTTCAGATGAGTTCGAGTGCAAAGCAAGTTATGATTCGCTGTTACTGTTTTGCACATGCAGAAACTGTTACTTTCGAGTCTATTGCTGTAGTTATTCTCCGTTTGTCTTTTTTCTTTTATTTCGTTTGTTATTTGAAACGACGAATGAGAGCAATCAGTGACCAGAAGAAGAACAGCTTAGTTATGAAAGTGGCACTTTGTACGTGTGCAAAACAGTAGAATTTTTACACGATGCATCACCTTCAGTCTTTATACGTACCCCATACAATCGTTTCATTTCTTTTGCGATTTTTCTTTCGTGTCAGACCGGGTTCGGACCATCATATTACTCGAGCAGGGTTGGGTTTTCGGAAAATGTCAACCCGTCTTTCTCTAGTCCAAAAAAATATCAGGCAATAAGGCCTATCGTAACACTGATCTCGAATGGAGATTATGTTTGTTACGTGGAACAAAAATTTTTTACGGAAAAGAAAACATAATAAAAATGTACCTACCAACAGAAAAAAACGGACGACAAAGACAAAGTATGATTAATTAGTGTAGTAACAATCATATTCGTTTGTGTTGAATGTACCTAGCGAGGCACAGTCAATTGACTTAATTTTATTTTTTGTAAATTACTTGGGCCCTTGGGCTATATCAGTTAGCAGTCTTTATGTGACATCGCGTTAAATAGAGATGTTCTTCAACAAGTTGCTGCCTTGGAAGAAAGAAGTAAATTTTCTGCCTGCTATGAAATAAACGAATGTGATTGAATGTGATTATAAAATAAGAAATGGCAGCGAAAACTGAAATAATCAGTTTAATAGTCATTTTCTCACCTCAGCTGAAATTTCTGGAATCCTTGTTGTGAAAAACTTTTGTTGACCTTGGGAAAAAAGTAGAAAATTTCATTTTCTGTTTCGACAAACAACACACTCGAAATTAATTTTTCAATTAAAAGATGCGTCCCAGTGGGGAGATAATAGAAATTTTCTCACTTGACCTGTCACTTTGTTTATGTTGTTAAAACAGTGTATTGATGTTTTTGTTTCCAAGAAGGGGTAACGAGTTGACATTTCCCATTTATCACCGACGATAACACAGAATCGAATTTTTCATTCACGAAAGACCACTTCAATATGTTTCACAATTTTTCAAAATCAAAACAAAAGCGAAAAAACTCGCCCCATGAGAAAAACAAAAACTGAGAAAATAAAAATTTTCTCACCTGAACTGTCATCAGAGATGGAGCGTCAATAAAACGCAATCTTCTTACCGTATTTGAGTGGAGAAAGGAAGGCTATTCACAGCCACAAACATAGCTCTTGTTTACATTTCCTATTTTATCCCCTCGGTAAACAAATACAATCGCTAAACCGAACTGATGTACATAAGGTTAGGGGCCGTTCATAAATTACGTAACGCAAAAATTGATAATTTTCAGACCCCCCCCCCCCGGGTCTGTAACGCTAAAATGTATGGAACTTTAAAAAAAATGTATGGACCGTAACGCCAGGTCAACACCCCCCCCCCCCGGGGATTTGCGTTACGTAATTTATGAACGGCCCCTTATTTTGCACCAGCTGGTCCCATTTGGAATTGTATGTGACCGGCTGGTGCAAAATAACGTATGCACACCAGTTCGGTTTAGCGATTGTAACTATTATTTCATCAGCAATCAGTGGTTATTCAATGAGTGTGTCTAAAGTGTTTTTTTTTCACCGCGATTAGTATGTAGGGAGGCACGTTCATCTTAGACCTAGAGCGTCCATGTTTTTACCGTGCAGTGGAACAGGTCGGGTATGAAACTAGATTTTGAATTTCGCGCAATTTTCTCAATTGTTAAGTGTAGTTTGTAATTCCCTTAGGGGCCGTTCATAAATTACGTAACGCAAATACCCGGGGGGGGGGGGGTGTTGACCTGGCGTTACGGTCCATACATTTTTTTTAAAGTTCCATACATTTTAGCGTTACAGACCCGGGGGGGGGGGTCTGAAAATTATCAATTTTTGCGTTACGTAATTTATGAACGGCCCCTTAAGAGTGATATCGCCAAAACTTGAACCAATTTTGGTGAAAATGAATACCATGGTTCGGCGATCCGGGCAAGCTATAGCTCGTTTGAATCGTCTTTCAATTCTGAGAAATAGGGATCTTTTACTTTTTCTGTTAGTTTCCCATTTTCGGAGTGAACACGTGAAAGTAATAGCATGTCAATGGGTCGTGAAAACAGTTTTTCGGTGATAGCTCGAGATAGAAATCTTTCTAAAATGTGAAATGTTGTAGGAATATAGGCCTCTAGCAGACCTTCAAAACGAGTATAATCATCGGTAAGGACAGCCACCCGTTCTGGACTTATGACCCAAAATATGGTGAATGTTTGGACAGTGCTGCTGGCTTGCAACAGAACTTTTCCGCGGAACTGACTATAGGGTGTTGCAGCTGGACTTACCCTCTTTCGTTCCACGTATAATACACCCCAGAAAAATTGTGTTGCAAGCCACAAAGTTAGTCGAAGTAAAATGTCGCTCCAATAGACCCATATTTTTCAGTGTTTTCAACTTGTTTTTGGTGTTCAAACAGGCTGGAGCGATAGGAATGAAATAAACTAAATCAAAATTATATGTTCAGCTCGAAATTGTGCTGAACCGTGCGATCATTGTCCTTGAAAATGTTGCTTTCCTCCTACTTCGTAGTAGGTGGAAAACATCATTTATTTGACTTCATAAAAATATCAGGAACTCAATTGCTTTCACCGAATATGGGCTTTTTGTAAAGCAGAGATGCGCATCGTTCATTTACAGTCAATAAATGGTCACCCAAGATTTAATTTGTACTTCACAAGAGGTCACGACCGTTCCCAGCTATAGAAAATGTGTCAAAAATCCAGTTTTTTTCACAAAAACAATTGTTTTAAGAATACATAGCTTAAGACCTTAACTAAAAGCAGTTCAAATCTCCTCAGAAAAAAATAAATGATGTTTTCCAGCTACTACGAAGTAGGAGGAAAGCAACATCTTCAAGGCCCATGATCGCTCGGTTCAAAACTATTTCGAGCTAAACATGTAATTTTGATTTAGTTTATTTCATTCCCATCTCTCCAGCCTGTTTGAAGACCAAAAACAAGTTGAAAACACTGAAAAATATGGGTCTACTGGAGCGGCATTTTACTTCGACTAACTTTGTGGCTCGCAACACAATTTTTCTGGGGTGTATTATACGTGGAACGAAAGAGGGTAAGTCCAGCTACAACACCCTATAGTCAGTTCCGCGGAAAAGTTCTGTTGCAAGCCAGCAGCACTGTCCAAACATTCACCATTTTTTGAGTCATAAGTCCAGAACGGGTGGCTGTCCTTACCGATGATTATACTCGTTTTGAAGGTCTGCCAGAGGCCTATATTCCTACAACATTTCACATTTTAGAAAGATTTCTATCTCGAGCTATCACCGAAAAACTGTTTTCACGACCAATTGACATGCTATTACTTTCACGTGTTCACTCCGAAAATGGGAAACTAACAGAAAAAGTAAAAGATCCCTATTTCTCAGAATTGAAAGACGATTCAAACGAGCTATAGCTTGCCCGAATCGCTGAGCCGTTGTTTTGAAATTGGTTGAAGTTTTGGCGATATCACTCTTAAATTCTACGTTTACACGCGCCACCAAAGGGAATCACCGAAGAAAAAAATAATAAATTTTCATTCCATTCCAGATTGCATCGTAGACGAGCTGCTATTTTATTCCTCAAGTTTAAATTAAAAATTCCAGATCCCTCTGCACGCTTCTAGCACACATACCAAAAGCAACCAGCTAATAATAAATTAAATTTCTCAAATAATAATCTAACCAATGAGCGAAACCTCAACCAGTCATTTAGCATTGACTTCATAATAAACTGAATTCGATAAACCTGCAGCAAATACCGAACTAATAACAAAATTGAGAGCATGGAGAGCGGACACCTTGAATGAAGGAGGGGGATTTCGAGAAATGCGCCGGCGCTTCGTTTCGGGGGTAGAAATTTTGCAATTGCCAGAGCTTTTCGTGGTGTTTAGACTGTACCCCTGATGTACTTTGTTTTGCTGAACATTTCCACCGTTATTTGCGTAAAATGTGGTCTATATAAACGCAATCCTATTATTGTTCCTTGGTGTGTATATATTTGCTCTACTTGTTGCCTGTAACAGGTGGTTTTGAAAAGTTTTTTTTTCCTCTACGGTTCTGTTTCTATTTATAGATATTTAATAGCTGAACAGATGGAAGACGTACAATGTCGGGATGATTTGATTTATGACTAAACTTACGTTTTTGTGTGGCATGTATGCTGTTTGTTCTTTTGTTTTATTTCTGTACACTAAGTATTTATAGGTACGTTGAATTCTGAATGATTTATCTGTTATCCTGGCGTGTAGTTCTGTTGATTTTTCAATTTGATGTTGGCTCTTTCATTGGAAGGAAGAAGGAAAGAAAAAAGTTAAACATGACGCGAAATGCGGCAATGTGGATTGCACCGTTTTTGTATGTCTTTTATCTGTAAAATTATGGGCTGTCATTCCTCCTGTTGAACAATGAAACGTTGAAGCCATAAAAAAGGCTGTGATCTGGCTACAATGAGAGAATTAAGTCGAGTTTTTGAATGGCATTCCTTTGGAAATACAGACTCAGCCACGTTATGGAAACAGAAAAAGGATAAATAAGCAAAAGCGAAAAAAATGTGTAAAGGGCATTGGGGAATTTTGCAAAGAATACACATTTTTTAAGTCAATTTTTGACTCTGTCAAAGCACTGTGCTTTGACTCTGTTGACGTATTAACAGGTATCCCTAACTTAATTTTTAAGTATGGTTTTCACTCAAAAACCAATACTCCGTTGCATTGAGTGAGCGAGCTGTCAAGTAAACAAAGCAAAAATTGAAAAAATTGAATTTTGTCTCTCACTCGGAGTACGTTTTTTTGATAAACGGTTAAATATGATTTTGAAACTTCTTTGCATTATTGATATCAGTCCCAGCCGGGAGAAAGAATTCTGAATTTCCAATGATCAGTAATACAAACATTGAAAATAAATATCAAAGGCTTTACAAAGCCTTTACAAACATTCATCCCGTGTACACGTTTGTAATCGGAAAGACTTTGATCAACAAAAATATTGCAAATCAAATTTCCATTTCCGTACAAAAAAAACTTCAGTCCAGGCATAAAAAATTTCTTAGAAATTTTGTTTCTCAAGAGCTGCCACGAGACGCAGACTTTTCGCTAAAAATATTGTTGAAAAGTTTTCCGGTCAAACCAAAGCACTGTGACAGTGCGTGGATCAAACTTAAATTGATCAAATTTTTTCCCGTACTCTTGCAGATATCAGATGTTTTAAAAGTTGGATAAGAACGGAACTGCGTCATTTATTCCTCTTTAGAGATTTTTGTAGGATAAGATAATCATACGACTATGAATAGATCATTAAATCATTAAATATGAAAAGATTGTGTAGAACGCAATAACTTGCTGAGAACGGTTAGAGAAAAAGCTCCATCAATTTTCGCTTTTATGTGGCAATGTTATTCTACAACGTCATGTTTGTTTTTCGGTTATGACCAAATATCTTCTCAGGTTGGAGGCCAAAAAGGCGATCCATGTGGACCGATGGCATTTGCTTTGAGTCCCATTAGCGAATTATAAGAAAAATGAAATTTCGTTCGTTCAGCTTCGTTTCGAATGGTCTGACGGTGCCTTTTTCTTTGAAACTATTAAAAACTTCGATTAACAACGTCAGACTATTCGAAATGAGGCTAAACGAAAAAAAAATCATTTTTCTTATAATTCGCTAATGGGACATGTCCCCATTCTGCATTTAACTATTCGTGTATGACTTAGACGACGGTATTTTGGGTGGTGATCCAGAAACAGTCCTCCATGATTTCGAAATTTTGATTGAAGAATGTAGAAAAATTGATTTAGAAATAAATCCAACAAAATGTGAAATTTTCTACTGTGGAATAGAGGACAAAGACATAACGAAGAAATTCGATAATCTTTCACCAGGTGTTAAAGTAGTAACAGACGGTCTTGAACTATTAGGTGCAGCAATTACGGAAGAGGCTGAGGAGAGAATCTTCGTTTTGTTTTGTTCGAAAGGCTTCAACAATTAAATCATCACATGGCATTTTATCTTCTGAAAAATTGCTTCGGAATTCCTGAACTAACTTACTTATTACGAATGACACCGTATATTAAACACAAGCGTCTTCTTAGAAGTTTGGATGAAGATATGAAATCTGCCATGGAATCGATTTGTAATTCAAAGTTTAACGATCGAAAATCGTCAATCGTTTCATTACCAATCAAAAGTGGAGGCATTGGAATCAGAAAAGTGTCACAAATTTGATTATCATCATTCATAAGCTCGGTTCATTCGGTTATCGATCTTGTCACCTCGATATAGAAACAATTATCAGACGCGACAATGGTATCCGACTACAGCCGTGGTTTGGAGAAGTGGTTTACTCATTCCGATGAAATTTCTGTCCATGTGTCGAACCAAAGATCTTGGGATAACTTGTTAATTTCTGAAAAGATTGAATCTCTAACTTTCGATTCTCAATTAGGTAAAGCAAGATTCTTAGCATCAACGGTAAAGGAATCGAATTCTTGTCTGGCAGCCCTCCAGTCGAAATCAATTGGAACGTTACTTGATAATAACACGTTTCGAAATTCAATCGCATTGAGAATCGGTACAGACATTTGTAGTCGTCATAAGTGTGTATGCGGTGAATTTGTACGCGAAGATGGAACCTATGGACTATCAGTGCAGGCAGAATTCCTCGTCATTCTGAATTTAATGATACAATGCATCGTTCACTTAAAACATCGAATTTTCCATCGATGAGAGAACCACCTGGAATGTTCAGAGATGATAAGAAAAAAGAGTGGACGGAGTCACATTGATACCATGGTGTAATGGTCAGATGGTGGTCTGGGATGCAACATGTTCCGACACCTTAGCTGCGTCATACTTAGGTTGTAGTTCATAAAAGACTGGTTCAGTCGCGAGAAAACCAGCAGACGTCAAATTAAACCGTTACAAACAGCTTTCCGATCAAGGTTATTTCATTTTACCATTCGCAGTGGTACGCTAGGTACTTGGTGCGAGGAAGCTGCTCAGTTCGTGGAAATTCTTTGCAATTTGATCTCTGAAAGAACTGGTGAAACAAGATTTAAGGCTTATTTGAAGCAAAGATAGGTATTGCTTTACAGCGTTCAAATGCAGCTTATGTTATGGGTACGTTTAGAGAAGATGAATTCGGACGATTGGACGAGATTTTTTATGTACTCTAATTTCGTGATTTGTTGAATTGTTCCTTAGTTAAGTTTTTAGCTTTTCTCCTGTTTCTCCTGAATCAGGCCAGTTTCCATGGTTCTGGATAAATATAATAGGGAAATTTTTGTTAAGAATAGAAGCCACTCCATGGGTGGAATTTGTTTCATGCTTTGATACAAATTTGGGGTTTAATCAATAAATAGTATTTTACATGACTAGGGATAAAAAGATGAAAAGTAGAGTTTTCGTGTGAATTTTGTTGATCCGAGGCGAAGCCGAGGTCAATAAACACACGAAAACGAGACTTTTAATTTTTATCCCTAGTTATGTAATAGATTTTATCGCATACGCTGTGTGATTCCCCGAAAAAATTATTCACCTAGGATATATAAACAAACATTATACTTCTGTAAGTTGTCAAAGTGTCATTCGCATATCTTGTTGTCTCGTTTTCGCTTATGCGATAAAAAAGAATATGCACGTATGACAAGCCGTCTCGGCAAGCCTCGACCGCTTTGCCATACGTGCATAATATTTATTACATGCTGAGGGCGTCGAAAGAAGTGAAGAAACATGAAAAGTACGGTTTTCGACGCTTGTAGCATGTAAAATGAATTTTCTCTTCAAAATATAAAAAAAAGAATATTTGAATCTAAAAAAGTTATCAAACCTTTTTGATCTATTTGTATGTTGCTTACAATCAATGCACTTCAGCTGCCAAATAAAGTACTATTTTGAAGGAAAAATTTTTAAAAGTTTTTTTACAGTGCCAAAATTTGTTCGATACACTGTCCCATTTCCGTACTCTATTTAGAGGACCACTCATGCTTGAAGTGCGTTGTTCAATATGTTGTGGCATCGTTGCATAAATGTTTTTTTTATGGACGATCGGTTACTAGGAAGTACACAAAATGGAAAATAATTTAAACGAAAAATTTAAACCAAAGTTTATTGAGCTCAGTTTCAAAAAACTACATCCAACTGGTATCCAATTACTTATTTTGTGCGTAAAAGCGTTTTGAGCGTGGGCATTACTTCAACTTATTTGATTGACTTGGTTCGATTTATTTGGTTTTAACTTTTGTTTGTTTCTTGCCACCCAAAATTTTTCTTCTCTGTTTCAACATATGAAAGTATAAAAACGGAGTAACTGTAAGGAACAGAAGTATATTAATATAATCGTAATCGTGTTCGTATCCACTGTAGTATACATACGTGGCACTAAAATACAAGTTAACGCCACTATGACATGAAAATATGTCACTCCAAAATCCATCCAGCCTGGAAGTATGTGACCCCATATGTTTTTCCCCTTAACATATTGGACAGTATAATAGATGTCAATGAGTTCTCCAATCAGTCCTAATGGATAGAGAACGATGAACATGGAATATCTGTAAATGGAAGCACATTACATTCATACGCTGTTCTACAAGCTCTTCAGTTTTTATGCACATACCTCAACCATTGTAAAATAGCAGGAAATTTCAACAGAGAAGTGGTATAGTGTCCGTAGCGAACTATTTCCGTGGTTCCCCAAGCGATTATAATCAATGGAAGTCCAACGGATTTTTGTGTTGTCGGACTTACGTTAAGGATTCCCCAAAGGTTCAGTAAGCGAGCTAATACTTGAAATGTTGTTATCGGAACATTTGACTTGACAATGCCGAATATTGCATGGCCAATCTGAAATTGGAATCTACACGATCATGTACATTCGATGAGTTTGTTGAATGGATGATAACCTCAAGCAGTGCGACAGTTTGAAAAACTTTCAAAGAATGCTCTACTGAGTGCCATAAATCCAATGAACTATTATCAGTTTTTAAATGAAAATGTTCAGTTGATTTGTACACAAAATATGTCCAGCCAAACGTTTGCAACAAATTGTACAATATCAAATAGAGATTTTTGACCGAAGGCATTCTCTTCAATAACCCTGCAAATTTAATACATTTTTTCAAAATTTTCTCCCAAGTAGCATTTCATAACCGCGGTTGGAAAATTGACTAATTCGTTGCAAACTTTTTCGTTGTCCAACGGTTATGTAACGAATACGTTATGTTCACAATAACTTATTCGTTACATAACCGTTTCACACCTAATTCGTTATCATTCAATTTTTAACGAATTAGTTGTACTACCGTTATGAAACGAATAAGTGAATCGACAATTTTTTCCAAAAACTTATTCGTCAATTAACTGTTATACAACCAATAAGTTGGAGTAATCTACTTAACTAATTCGTCTTAAAACAGTTATGCAACCAATACATTTTCAGTGGTTGATTTATGACATTTTGATTCTAACTGACGCGTCAGTTGGAATCAAGATGTCATGCAAAAAAGATCGGTCGGAGATGTAATCTGCGAGTAACTTGTTTTGCTTTAGTAATGCAATTTTAATACGATGCCATAATGTGAAACAATGAATTAATGTGAAGTTTGAAAATTGTGATGAAAATTGATCGTATTTTGTGAATAGTCATTTTGTATCTTTATGTCAATTTGTAAAACAGCATTTTATAGATCAATTTCACAACTTTTGTCTGCCACTGTTGTCGAAGTTAGGATTCTTATGTCTTGTTAGGTCTCTTTAGGAATATCTAGGATCGACAACAGTTTCTTACAATAAAAGTGAAATAGATCGATAAAATTTTGTTTAACTGGCATAGCAGTGAAATCTTTCAATATCAATGTCCGGAAAATTGGAAAAACGTCTGACTGACTAATTGTTGACCAAAATCAAACTGTGAAGAAAACAAGTCTTACTTTATTTACACACCAAATAAGGAATAATTAATTTAAAAAAAATCGATTGCAGTGCATACAAACGTCTTTTCTGTGCATATAAATAATGTGAATTGATTTACGAATATCCAATCGCAGATCAAATTTTCAATGTAAAAACGTGTTCTTGAAAATGTAGTTAGAAGTTGATAATAATAATAAACGAAAAAGTTGTCAAACGGTACAACTTAAAAGTGAAACAATATTGAATTTTCAAATGTGACATAAGTCCTACGACGGTTTTGCAACCCTTTCACAACTTTAACCAATTCGTTGTATGACCGTCACACAACCAATTCGTTAATAGAATTTTACAACTGGGCAAAAACCGTTGTACAACCGTTGCTACAATGTTGCAGTAACGTTTCGACAACTAATTAGTTATTTTGGGTTATCTCCAAAATATTTATAACCGCGGTTACATAGCGGTTGTACAACCCAATTTTAACAGTTGAATGCTACTTGGGCTCAACATTGAAATCGTGGAACAACTAAGTTTGACTGTATTGATTCTAGTTTTAACAAGCAAATTAATATTACATACCGCAATCCAGGTCCAATATTTACATGCAATTTTGTATTATGTGTACAATCTTCTGCCAAGATAAATGTTCCGATCCATAAACTTTAGCAACACCAACACCAACCAACACCGTATCAAATGAGCATGTTGTCTTATCTCTATTACTGAAATCAATGACGATAACGTCACCAAACTTTAGAACGAGAGATAAGACAATATTTACAGCTGAAAATTGCTCTTCTTAAAAAATAAATATAATTGCGAAACGTTATCTCCCAGATGTTTTTGATACAATAAGGTAAGCGAGGTAGTAGCTGACCGTCTAAGCAATTTTTCAACTTTGGTCATCAGTATCTCAGAATGATTTCGATGAAGCTAAGTTTTTCCTTCGTCAGAATTTAATTTGATCTGTTCCCATTCCGTAGAATATCAGAAATATTGACAATTAATTAATTTTTATTGTAAAAAACTGATTTTACTGAAGCACTGTTTTTGATGCAGTAGCTGACCACTAAAAAACGGATGTTTTTATACCTGACCAGTCTAGTTGCAGTAGTTGACCGCTACAAAATTATAGTATATTTCAACATACCCCAATACACACAAGATGTGTGTGCACGCGCGGGCGAAGCCCAAGCGAAAACACACATCGAGTGTGTATTGGGGTATTTTGAAAGATATTTTTCTGTAATAGTGAGAGTGTGTTGGTGCTTTCCTTCCCAACCGTTACTTTCCTTCTCGACCGTTTACTTTCCCTACCGACCGATTCATATCATAGCTCACCAATACACTCTCACGTATACAGAAAAGACATTTTTCACATTTTTCGCAATAATTTCGCATTATTCGACACATTTTTACTCTTAATTCACTGATATTAACCAATTTCAATGATAAAAACGCATAAAAACACAAAATATCAACGAATTTTAATCACATAATTTTGTACACATGGAAGGTGAATTTGTCACATGAAGAAAAATGTACGGAATTTGGTGCGGTCAACTACACAAACATGGCATATTTTTGATGCAATGTTTTGACCACCATGTAGTTAATCAAATATTAACTTTTAGACGCTATTTATGTTAATAATATTAATTGTCGAACTATTTACTACCTAAAAACACCAAAACTTTGTCCATTAATAATTCTTTTGTCAATAAAAACCTTAAATTAGACCACACCGATCTTACGATTTTCTTAAGAAATGTGCAACTTTGTACTGATATGGTGCACTGGTTTCATTTTATGGTTGTATCAAATAAGTAAACATAATAATCGCATTATTTTCATGAAAAAATTAATCTTTAGGCTCTAAAGATTAATTATAACGTTAATTTGCGTATTTTCATTTGTAATTATTTTCCAAAACTGATAAATAATGTAGCTGGTCAGGTACACCTGCACGGTCAGCTATACCCCCGCTTACCTTAGCATGCAGTTAATGTGAACTTTAAAAACATTTTTTTTATTCTTCCATCATAATTTACACGTTGAGATACATGATCCAAACCATTACCATTACTTGAAGCAATAAACTTCATTCTAGGATGAATCCGAAGGGATCGTTCCCAACCCACTCGCCGAATTCCCTCTTTGTGTAGCAATGCTCACCCTTTGTCGGAATAGTAAAAAGATTTTGGCTCACCTGTGATAAGGTTCAATTTCCTTCCCAACTCGAAACCGAATGTCTGCGCCTCCTTAGACCAACCACCAAGACAATCGACCGAGAAAGCTACGAAATGATACATGTTGCAAAACGTCCTGCAGTCGTTTCTCTTGTTCACTGCTGCCCTGTCTGCGGCGAAGCACGGCTGTGATGCCGATCCACGCAAATAACTAGCATGAGCAACGTACCAATGAACCTAGATATAAGTGGTTAACCAAGCATTTTATTATTTTACTATTGAAGCGTTGTATCTGGCTTAACTCTATGATTACTAACGGTAGACCAAAAGTGTTGCATTTTTGTTGTATTTCAGTACAAATTTTTTTGAAATTGTTGTATTAAAACAACACGTCTCCTAAGGGTTAATTGTGGTGTGTTAACGCTCGAGTAATGTTGTTAATTGAGCATTCTTCTTACTTATTTCTTTTAGAGATTGGTGCTAATGGAGCTCGTAACAGTTGAAAATTATCTGCGATTACTCTGATTCCAGGTGACGAATCATTGAATTCTGATCCTACCGGCTCAATTGGTTGAATAATAATTCACATTTTCGAACCAATTTTTTCACATTCATCGATCAATTTTCTAAAACCCAATAGCACAGGCGTTGGAACTCCGCATAATGTTCTATCTTCTACCATATATGTTCAATTCTGATGCAATAGTTTCAATGATTGGTTACATAACTCGGGATAAAAAGATCAAAAGCCTTATTTTCATGTGTTTATTGACCTCAAATACTTCGGATCAACAAAATTCACACAAAAACGAGACTTTTCTTTTTATCCCTAGTCATGTAATAGTGCATTTCGTACCCAGGACTAATAGTTATTTTCCTAACTAGTGTTGAAATCTCTTATTTCCCACGTCGTTTAGGAAAAACGTTCTTCCTAACTTATGGTAAAATTCTTTTTTACATAATTCGACTCCAGCACTCGCCCCCGGCTTGAGCTGAAAACCTCTCATTCGATAAAAACGCAGTTTGGCATGCGTTAGGAAAAATACTATTTATTTCATAATCTTGGGTCGCGGGTTCGATTTTTTTAATGTTCTTAATCAAGTTGAAGTCGTAATAAATACGACTGAGTTTTGTCAATCGAGCTCAGTTAAGTGTAAAGAAACTAAGATTGTCAAACAATGAAAATACAATTTTTGATTTTTGTCGGAATTGTGTACATTTTATGTGCCATTAATTCGGCGTACAGTGCAAGAACGCCGGAATATTTACTACCTCAAAATGAATGGATGGTAAATTTTCAATCGGCTAGAATATCTTTGTATTTCTAAATTCATTTATTTTTGGTGAATTATTCTAGCTGGATCGTGATCGCAGATGTTTCAATGAAGGTTACCATCGCTGTTTGTTGAATACGAGTCAACTATCATTTCAAGTTGTAGAATGTTGTCCTGAATTGATTTGTAGCAAAGTGGAAGGAAATAGTGATGGAGAAACAGGAAAATGTGTTTTGAAACCTAATAATTAAATGAAGTTATGCCGCTTACGAATTGTTCTACATTGAATGCTAATAATTTTTTTTGAAATAATCATCGAAATACATGATATGGAAATGCTTTAACTGGTTTTTATACATTGAAACCTTTTAAAATTACGAAGTGACTATTCGCACCCGAGTGCAAACAGTACAATGTGAACACTATTTGCACCCGACTAATTAAAATTCTTGAAAATCATTTTAAAAAAAAAGTCGTTGTTCGCAAGCCGTGCGAATTATATTATCGAAAATGCTATTTTCGCACATTGTGACAATAGTCCCTTTTTGAATACTGTGGCTTTTGGTACAATGTGTTTGACATATGTCCTCCTGAATTCATCCTTCTACAATCTGTTTAAGGAGTTAAAATGTAATAAGTCGCACGTAATGACCACTTACCGTGGGGGCACATGTACACGTAATGCCAACCCACATGAAATATCGATTAATGGTACATTACACTAGTGAAGAGTTTACAGAAGTGCGAAAATGGTGTTTTCTTTAATGTTTCGCTGATTCGATAATATTTTTTCTAATGTTGCATGATAGTCACACCAGAGCGTACAGGGAATATGCGAAAAACGAAAGTAAAACTGAAAACGTCTAGCAAAAAATTGAGTGGATATCAGATAATGTGCGTTGGATGACTAAATAGAGTACTGAAACGGTACAGTGTGCCAAACAAATTTTGACACTGTAAAAAAATCTGGAAACATTTGTCATACAAAATAGTACTCCTCGTCACATTTCACAGCTGTCACTTGAAGTGGTTTGGATGGATGGGTTGTATGCCTTGATTGGTTCCATATGAAAAATGTGAAAATCTCAAAGCATCGGAAGTTTAAAATATTAATTATGTTTGCGCAGATTGTTGGCCCGACTCAATACAATAGATCAGTGTCAAATGAGCTGTCAATTTCACAAAGCTAACCTCAAAAGATGCCTCACCATTCAATACTTTTTTTGTTCGATTTGAGCTTAGCTTTGTGAAAGTGACAACTTATTTGACAACTCAAACGACATTGACAATGATCTATTCATCTGGCTAGAACGTCGCAGCGGGCCAAACGTTAACCGGCATTTGCGCTTGTTATACAAAACAGATTGCGAAAGTGTCGAAAGTGTCCACAATACAGATACTCAAAAAAATTTATGTAAAGTATCAGAAACCCAAAAAAAAAATATTCAGAAATAGTATAATTATGAAACAGGGGTCACCACCGTGGTCAAAAACAAGCATATACAAGACATATACTATTTTTCATTCAGGCCGAACAAAAAGTCACATTTCGAACCAATTATTAATTATAATTGGTTCTTGACCAATTATAACAACAAACTTGAATTGAATATTTTGTTTACTGTGTTATACTGTTCTATACTACAATCACAGTGATCACTGTGTGATAATATCACTCATATTTCTTACTTCATCAGTCAAAGTAATCTAATCCATTTTTCGCAAGTTACCTCAATTTTTCATAAGAAATGAAATCCGAAATTGTTTAAACGTTTGATTTGTATTTCGTACAGAAATCTGACATAACTGGGAACGAAAAGTGACGTGACTAGACTACACAAAGTGACGTGATTGGGAACAAAAAGTGAGAGAAAAAGTTGTTGTTTTGGTACTCTATCTGGTGATAGAATGTGACGTTTTTGGTCCGTCTGAATGAAAACCATTTTCAGCCCCTGACATATGAAAAACCATTTTCCTTATCTCTCACTGTTTATTCTCTACTTACAAGTCCAGAAGCATATTATGATTGTTAACAGCTAAATAACCCTTAACGGAACCTGTCATTGAATGATTGATTCTACAACAAAGAAATATTATCAGCAAACATAATCAGTAAGCATAAGCAGCATACCTTCCTTTGTATTATTTCCGCTCATATAAGTTTACCTTCTATAACTAACCGCATTTGAATCATCATCATTTTAAAATAAACATTATGCCATCATTGAGTGAATGGAAACGAAATTTTTAGGGAAATGGGTTTAAAGTTTCGCACACATACACATTGACACACATATGGCAAATATACATATATGAGGTCGTCATGGTGTCTTCAGGTTCTTTACATATATATTACAGAGTGCCGTAAGGTAAATTCAAAACGTGTAGAACATGGAAAATTATGGTTGGATCATTTTGTTGTATTAAATTATACAAAACTGACAAATTATTTATGGATCCACGGATATTAATTTTCGCTTTTAGTCGATGCCTATGCAAACATATCTGTCTACACAAACAAAATATTTCCCATTGAAAGCCAAGGAGTGACATACACACTACATCAAGAGCTTTAATCCTTTCAATTTCCGTCTGGCGTGACATCAAAGAGATGCTGAGACGCATACGATACTATAAACTGGGTAAAGATGGAATGCGACCGGGTTCATCATAAAACGGTATTCGCTACGCAAATGTCGTTTGTATTTGCGGAGGCATTGTGACAGGTTTCATCATCGGTGGGTTTTAATTTTTTTTTATTTTTACAAGTTGGCACACATGCATTATTACATAAAACCACCTGAAAATCCGTGCTTCCTCTGCGTTATCTACGTATAATAAACGCAAACTCAGCTATCTATTAATCTATTAAGTCCCAAAAAATAGAGCAAAATTTTTGTTGGAGATATAGGAGGGATTTACGAGGTTAAGAGAAACAAATGCTTTTGAGAAAAACTCTGGTGAATTATCCAGCAAAGCAGGCACGAGGACCCTGCACCATGCACCATACTTATACTTATACCTAGAACAATAAATTTACATTTAAATGTAGTTGCTCCATCTGAATTTACCATACCACATTTCATATGACAACCAATTCAAAGATAAGCTGCACACAGTGTCTTTGCTACGGTAATCATCAGTGAGATTTTGGTATGGCTACGCTCAAATAAACAAAACTGTTCATGCTCTTTTGTTTGCATGGTGTATGTGTGGATCAGCTGACAGACAGCTGAAGAAAATTCATGTCTAAATTTCACTGACGTCGACTGTACATTGAGTGAAATCAAATTTTAGAAAATAATTGCCCAAATTTTCTGAATTTTACGCTACATTTTCTTGTAGGATCTTTGCCCAGTCTTTAAACCACCTGATCCCTTGAAAGTCTTCTCTGGAAATTTCATCAGATATTAAGTTTTTGAAAGATTTTGATCGCTCCACTATTCCACGGTCATTTATGATGACATTCTCTCTCATTATAATGCTTTCTAAACCGTCTCATGCATATGTTAAATGAAAGAAATTTAGAATCTGAACACCTCTCTAATAGACAGTGTCTACATACCCAATAAAGATCCTCTAAAGTTATGGTATTTCAGCACACATTTGACCAATTTGGGTCACCTTCGTTGGGAGGTCACTTGTCATTTCGAATAATTTTCAGGGAAAAATGTATAGAAATAGTATAAAACTTACTCAAGTCGCATCACCCGGCATAACCAAAATTTTTCTCGACAGTCGTGTTTTAACCGACCAGAGAGTCTATATGGAATTTCGTAACGGGAATGAAAAGGACATAAAAAGTGAGAGCTTTTAATGGATGTTTAGTATAACCTAGCAAAATTTACGTATAACACGTGCATAATGGTGTATAATGTAAATCTGTATGGATGAATGAATGAATGATTACGGTATGCCCGTATGCCCCCGCACCTGAGAAGGGTTTAAGTTACATCAAAATCAAAATATTGATTTTAAGTTTGAACGCAACATCACACTGGATATGATACTGAGGAAAATCTCGGATGTTAATCGTTTCTTGATTGCCTCGAATATTTTCGTAATGAAATGGAATGATCTTTGGAAGATCAAACAGCGCGAAAAAGAAAACAAGATGAATTACAGTGTTACGGACGGAAATCATCTGTTATTGACAACGACTACAGGAATAAACAAAAGCCTCTGACTTATGTAGTACTACAGTAAAAAATTATGTTCAAAACAAGTGAAGTAAAAGATTTAAGATCAATCTCTTGAAAAACACAGATCAAATGAAGTTATAGATCCGATGGTATGTAGAACTGCTGATATGCTTGGTGTCTACGAAATATTGAATTCTATTTGTTTTGCCATTACCACATTATTCGACTACAAACTGTTATTCTGATGGTTGAGCATGTCGAATGATTTACGTCCAACCAATATGGCTCGCATATTTTCCATCCAATTTTTTACCCTCAGTGTGTTGTTCACATCAATATCAAGTTTTCTAAAAGGCAAACACGAATATTTATGTTGGAGATTTGGAAATGGCAGTAAAAATGGCAAAACGTAAATTCCGTTGTGAGATTGATTCCTGTGTGTACGTTGAGAAAAATGGGTCAAGTGTGTGATTCGATTGGTTTCAGCATTTATATTAAGATGAAAATGAAAGTAACAGTGGCACCACTTAATAACATGTAAGGCATAACAAGCTGGGGAATCATTAAGTGGTTATTATATGCGTACCGTTTTGGTATCATGTAAAATGATTTCCCGTACACTCCGTGTTTACTCTACACTAATGACTACATAAACGATATCATTCAATAAAATATTTAAAGCTAAATTCAAAGTGGCATGAAGCCACTGGCATCAACAAAAAAGGAAAAACGATTCTTGGGAATACCTCAAAAATCAGGGGAGGGACTATGCTAACCTTCGTTACAGTAGCTGAATATTACAGTTCTTCTTTTGTTAACAGAAAGAATCATGGAAAGCAGTTCACGTTCGGGTTGGTGTAATCGTGGCAGCAAACAAATTATTGTATTTTGGGCATGTATTTAGCGTTCTTTTTAGCATAAAATGAAATTTCGTAGTAATCATATAATAGTGAATATGCTCAGCCTATCCCTCATGACTGGGTAAAAATTACTCGATCTATTTATAATGATGGTGCTGAGTTAACAGATTTTCCCATTTTCTAGTACTTTGGTTATTCTAGTACTTCTTTTCGTTATTCGTCACGATCTTTCATTTTCTGCGTTTTTTTTTGTCCTAGCTAGGAAAATGATTAATTTCTGATAAAATTGAAAAGGAACTACCAATCATTATTCGTGTACAATGTACTAAGGTACTAGTAAACAAGTCGAAGGGAAAACATCTAGACAACATCGTGTCCCACATATTTACGCCAAATCCGATTGTCGATAAATTGCTGTAAAGTCAGATGTCAAATAATTACCCTGGACGCCAATTCTCGTCAATTTAAGAATTCGTAACTTGACAGTTGTCACCTTTAGTCCACACGATTCGTAACCTTCAAAGTGACAACTGACAACTGTCAAGTCTCGAATTCTTAAATTCACTAGAATCAACACAATGTAATTTCGCCTTATACTTACCTTCCATTTTATCTATTTTGCCGAATTTCATACACAAAGCCCAATGTAATATCTATGTTCACATTCAATCTAGCACTCTACACAACATAAAGGCGTTCGAAGTAAATATCATTTTGTCTGAACCCGTGGCTTTGGCGCTAGAGCTCTCGACTCATAATCGAAAGGTCCCGTGTTCAAATCTGCGGCTGGGCAAGATGATTTTTCCTTCATTCGCTTTCTATGCAACGCTTACTCGTAGATATTCTAATAGTCCGTTGCCAATTCGCAACGTTAAAAATATCGATTGTCCGACGTGCTATCTACTTTCTGTTCGATAAAATGAAATCAAAGCATGTCCCACCAATTTTCTATTGTGGTTTTGAGTACACTGATTTTGAAAATAATTAATTGTCTCCAAAATGCCTCCTATTTCGCGCCTCTGTTCTATGTCACCTATTTACGCCACAAATTTTCACTTGAGTCTTCACTTCAGATGTCTATCAGATAACACTGACAAAAAAAGAGAGCTAAAAATCTCACCTATAGTCCGTAACTTCGTCTCCAGCTGTATTTTTTGTATGAGATGTAAAGCTGTGGCAGATATTGTGGCTCACCTGCCAATTTGTGGGAGAATGCTGCAGAAATTGGCAGGTAATCCACAATGTACACAGTACTCCAGAAAATAGTTCAAAGGTTCGTCCCCCGGCAAGGTCTTTTTTTTCATCTCGTTCTTCTTTTTTACAAAAATTCTAATGAGATTCTAAGATGTCGTCTTTGTCCTCTTTTTTTCAGCTCTTCTTCTTATTTAAGTAAATTTGATGCAGCTCACACCTAAAGAACGAAAAATTTTCGCTGCGCGGATTTAACTAATAATCTTCTTTGTCAGAGAATCTCTGAACGGTAATACAACGAAATCTTCATCACAAAAAAAATTCACTCGCTCCGCTCGCATTCTTTACCACCTCATTTTTTCATACATTAAAATAAAAGTTAGTCATTTTACAAGAACAGCGTAGCGTTGTGTGAGATACCAAAGTTCACGGAAGGATAAGGTAAAACGAAGTCTGTATTCAGGTAATATGGAGTGGATGTTATCACTGAGAATGAATCCAAAAGAAATCAGGAAGATTTCAATGCATATTGTGCACAGAATTTTTTGTTTTTATCATGAACTGGTGTAAATTACACAATAGTTGCACAAAGAGCATTTACAGTTGCTGTAATTCCGTGTCAGAAATTCACTTTTCGTCCTCTTTTTTGAATGTCAAGGCGTCCTCTTTTTGTCCTCATTTTTGATGCCGAAATATCCTCTTTTTCAAAATTGAACCCTATGCAATAGGCGCTTGGAAAATCGATAGATTCTGGCTTTCAGTATAATATAAAAGTTGCTGGAGTGATGAAAAAGGAAACAGTAATTTAATTCAAACATGCCGGCCAAAGATAAATGATCGGTTGTTCCATTTGGTGGGAAGTAAAATTCTGTTCCTATTTCCTCTTAGTGGAATTGCAAATGAAACAATTTCTTTTCGATTATTTTCATAACACAAATTTGAATTTTATTAAGATTCTTTTTTTTTTGTTCTTTGATGTTGCATTCATTGGCAGTCACCGTGCACTGAAAATACATATTTTTGAATTTTTTTTAAATTTTTTGGTTTAATGAATTCGTTTTTTTTTTCTTTTTATTTATGCGTTTAATTGTAATAATTTTTTTTTACTTGGTTTTCACATTACTTTATTTGCCTCCGATTATTTTATCAATACAATTTGTTTACCAAATAAAATTTTTAATGGGGCCAATTTGATAAAACAGTCTATTCTGTAGAATAAGTACCCATAATAAATGTAACAACTTCCGAGGAAATAAATCGGTTTTCTCAATAATTAGACGAATCGAATAATTGAATTTATGATTGAGCTTTTCGTGTGATTTCAACTATTAAATTTTGTTCTCCACTGTTTTTGGTTACATTAAAAGTGCATAATACGAATCAAGCCGTTGGGTAGCAGTTTCTGCAGCACTAAATCCAAGTTTTTGTTTGTTTCGACACTTTCAGCCTTCCAAAAATGTTTAACTAATGGAAATTATCAGTGGAGTACCTGTCCCATCAACTATCTTTCTAAAAATGCGGAATAAAGTGCGCTCATAAAACGATATTAAATTAAATCGATCTTCATAAGAACCATCTACTTCTTCATAATCTAACGAAGAACGGTCTCTTTCCATTTGAAGGATACGTTTCATTCCGAGAAGTGTTTTGAAGTTTCTTTTTATCAACGTTTTGAAAGAACAGGTTAAGACACTTACGAAGTCGAGTGGAACACAAATTTTTGACAATTTAGACATATTTTGTTCAACACACTCATTAGAGATTGTGTGAAAAGTAAACTTAAAGAAAAAAAATATTTTTATCAAGTTGATATCTCACAAAATCTGTATTGAGTGTGGTTAACAAAACATGTCTAAATTGTCAAAATTTATGTTCGTGATCAACTCAGAAGTGTGTCAACCTGTTTTTTCAGAATCTTCTTTTTTATTTCAGAGAGTACTTCGCGGAATGAAACAGCTAGCTGGCTGGGTAGAAAAGTCATTCGTAGTTGAGTGGGATGAACAGGCTACGACTCATATCTATCAATGAAAGTACAGAACAGGTATGGCCGATCAGCAAATTCACCTCAAACGCATTCATAAATTATGTCAAAATAATATGTAAATGAGTGCGTTTGAGTGCATAAATCAAATTTTTATGTCCTCCGGGCGAACGATCGACCATACCTGCTTTACACTTTCATTGATATCTATTTCTTCACCGGTAAATGGTTTGCTGTCCCAGTCCCAGCAACTGAGGAATGCGTTTCATTCCGTTTCACTTTTCTTCGTTTTGTCAAGTCGAGCCTTACATTATTTTATTAATAGTCATAGGTTTGTTCGGTTTGTTCCAAGTAACTGTAAACACAACTTTGACAACCCGAACAACGACAATTTCATCCATAGCAATGTCGCTTCCGTGATATTTCATACAAATCGAGCAACGTCGACTACACGATTTACACAGAGATATTATTGAGGTTATTTGACAATCATATGGCATTGGAACAAACCTATTGTGAACAGTGTTACGTGACTTGTAAAACATGTAAATTGACGCAATATTCTCCAAGAAAAAAGCACATGCGTGCCATATTTCGAATGATATTACTTCCAAAGGAAGTTTTTACAACGAGAATCATCCCCAATCTAATTAAAATGGAGTTTTTAAAGATTTGGCTGACACAATCGAAAAAAAACCGAGAGAGTGGACTACTTCGCCGAATGAAACGCACTCACGCTATACTAGCAAAAAAATGAATTTGCAAATGAAGGTATATTAAACCATTGCGCTATTTTTCGCAATCATGCGTCTTGAATGGGTTTTTTTTTGTCTCCACGGCAAATGGGTGCATCTCATATTGTGAAGTAGTTTAGAGAATCTAGTGCAGCAATTAAAACAAAACCACCCTGACGACATGACATAGAAAGATTTCATTTCCTTTTTTGTTTTATAGTTGATATAACAAATGAACGTTCTGTTTTCTTCTATTTTAAACAAACAGCAAATATATATTGAAGAATTTGAAATAGAAATTATCTTAAAGGTGAGTTTGTTCATTCGTCTTAAAATTATTTAATAAATTAATAATTATTTTCTTTTTTTAGATAGATTTGATTTTAATTACATTCATTGCATAACTTTGTGCTAACTATGTACAATGGGGGATAATTAGAATAATTTGTTGAGTTATACGTTTTTATTGTTAAAAATTTAAATTAAGGAAGAAATATAAATTTAAAAAAAATGAAAGTCAACCAAAGGACTTTTTAACGTTTCATTATATAAATTTCTGAATTTTCTTTTTTTATTAAATAAATTTTTTCAGTTTTTTTTTTCTTTATTAAATTATAAAAGTTTACAATAAAAAATTCTACATTTTACTTTCGTTCAAAAAATTATCTATTTTGTTTAGCCATTTAGTTTACGAGTTTCTTTTTATCTGTTAATTTTTACTCTGCTACTGATTATATTTTGTTGGTTGTTTGGATTTTTTTTTAGTTTTCTTTTCCCATTTATTTGATTGGCTATGTCTTAGCATTGGCATTAAGTTATATTAATTGTTTAAATATTAATTTATTTTCAATTTAAAGAGTTTCAATTCAGTGTTTTGGTTTTTGTCGATACGCGGAAATTTGATTAATATTTTGCTTAGATTTTTCTATTAGTTTTTGTATTTTGGAGAAACACTTTCGTTTGAATACGATTATCTCTAGCGACGCAACAACTTTTCGAAATCAGAAGTGAATCATCTTTCTCTCTCTCTCTCTCTCTCTCCCTCTCTTAACTTAACTGTCGAAACACAATTCGATATGTTACCACTCTGTTAAGAATTTCTATTGGCTCAGTAAGGAGTTATGACCATATGTCACCGAGGAGACTAATACCGTTCTTTAAAGACACTCATTTTCATAGTATTTTGACATAAATTATGAGTGCGTTCAAGGTGAACTGGGCGACCTAGGCATCCAATTTCTATGTAAAATGTAACTGTGCTTCATTATTAACTTTCAAGATGTTAAAACTCACAAATAGTTCAAACACTCTACGAGGTCTAATCCTTGAACAGTCCCAAAGTTGTTCTTTCAAATCTTGACTCAAAAACTCAAGACATTCAACTTTAATTTAATTTATTGAGGACTTCAAATACCCAAGGAGTATTTGAGTATTTTTCCAGCTGAGGTAGACACATTATTGAAGGCCAAGCCTATTGAGAATGAAAAGTGATCTTCGTCATTGACGAATCGTGAAGAGGTTGTATTCCCCGTTCAGGAAACAATGCATTTATGTGTCTTTCAATTATGGCGATTTGGATGCTCAACGGATGGCTCTATGGAGATTTGAAAACACTGATTTCCATTTCGACGAATTTTGCGTCTTTTCCTCCTTCTCTTTAGTGTGTGTTGTGCTGCAATCAATTTTTTTTTGCCACTCAATTCCCAATTAGATATACGTCATGACGCGTCATATATCATGATCGGTAGTTGCAATATTTTCTATTAGTTTTCTTTGGTTACGATTACAAGACGGGATTTTGATGGATTAGAATGTGTGTATCAAATAGATAAAAACTTTGGCAAATGCAAATCTCATTTTAGTTGTTGCATTCGATGTGCAGCTAACTATTTCTTTTATTTACGTTAGAATGTGACTATATGATATTGATTAGCACTGTCCGGTCGCTACAGTACATTGATTAAAGAAATAATAATTCGAAGGAGCTAAAGTACATTTAAGAAAAAGCTCTCACTTCAGTTTGGCACGTAGGCGTTGATCGAAAAATTATTGGTAAATCACTCCTTTGTCTAAAATCGCATCGGCATGATGTCAGTCACTTTCTACTCTCTATCATAATTCTACAATGAGACATACGCAACGACATCTATCGCGAAATAGCGAAAAATTTGCCTCTTGAAAGAGTTGTGATAGAAAAGGGAATAGAGATCGACTGCCGTAATACTGCTATATTCAAATCGTCTTTCCTATTTGTTTATACGTTTCCGTAATGCATAAGCTATTAAACTTGTATAGATTGCAGGACGCAGGGGTGTTATTTATAACAAAATTAAACATTCCTGTATAAGCGGAAACAAATGCTGTGCTTTCGGAGTTGAGCGAAAATTTTTGTTTTTTTTTCTTCTTTAAAATATCATTTTTTGTTCAGATTTTATGGCAACTGTTCCTTGGAACTTTTTAACTTAAAATTTCTAATCGTAAGTTAATTAGACAAAATATTTTTGAATTATATGGCTAGCTGTGCCATTGAGTTCACAATCATTCATTGATTCGTTCGTACATTAAAAAAAATATTTTGCTCCCTTTGTCCATTGACTTAAAATCATGAGCAAACGTGCAACTAAAGCTTCATCATGTCATTCAAAAGACCTCTACACCATAGATGTGTAAACACAGACGCTAGTTAACTTAGTCAACACTTTTGATTTTCCTTTTTATGGTATATCCCATACAACCATCAGCGCCATCATTACACCTCCATCGTGTAAAGCTCTTTGATATTTTCCTGTGCATGAGTCCTTTGACTTAGTGTCCTCTCTTAAATAATTCTCCGAAAATCAGTAACGATTGCGCTTTCTAATCAATGTCTGTTTCTGACCAGCTTTTCTCCTGGCGCTATAGGATATCCGTTTCGTAAACTTGTTTGGTTGTCGTGACATTGCCACTGTCCATATGATTCTTTTCGTTTTTCTTTGCCTCAACAATGGACACGTCCACATTCAAATTTTTCATCGAACCACTGATGGCCATATTCAGGCCCATCTTCTGTGGTAAATTCGATTCACTGCCGGTTTTCTTCAAATGCAATATGTCAGCTGGAGGAAGTGCACTAGTTTTACTGATTTGCTGCAAACGTGCGTACTGCTCTTGCAACTGTTTCTGCTTCTTAAGCAATTCTTGATGACGTAATTCTAACGCCATTTGTCGTTGGCCATGCTCTTGTGAGTGATTTGATTCACTTCCACTTGAATTACCGCAATCACCACCGTTTCCATTGTTGTGCTGATCATTCATAGATTCATTGAGCGACGGCATTCGTGTGGGTACATTCGGAGATGTTGGGCTAGCTAAAGGGCTTCGTGAACTGGTTCGTGGCGGTGGTGGTGGCGGTATGCGCTTATTGCTGACTTTGGACAAAAGTTCAGCATTTCGTTCGGGAACGGGAGGCTTTCCTACAGAACGTTGTGGTTGCGGTGGACTGGTGTCTGTATCTGAACCGCTTGGGTACGAATGCAGACGCCGAAGACCGATGTTTGGAACTGATAATGGTTCGGTTGGATAAAGACTGGTTTGCGATAATTGTGTGGTAACGGTACTCTGTAATGTTTGCGAACTGTCGTCAGATGTTGAATCGTCCGGTCGCTGGAAAGACCAAGTTGATTTTGTTTGGTTGTGTGTATAGATTGGATTTGGATTTTGGTATGTAAAATCCAATTGAGATTTTTGGTTTATCAATTTGGTACCTCTGTGTTTCCGGTGGGTGGTTTCGCAAACGTTTGCAATTCGTCTAACAAAGCATCGAGTGCGTTTTCATGTGGGATTCCTCCGCTGACAGAGACCGACCCCAGCCGTGGACTTGGGACTGGCTGTTTGTGTAAATTAATGAAGAAAATTAAAAAACTTTTGTCGGCAAATGATTTTGGACTTACTAGCGAGTCTAGGAATAAATTTAAAAACAAAAGAAAAAAATTTATAATTCGACACAAAGCTCAGGTTACTCCTAATCATAAGTCGGTTCTCCAAAGATATGCAAAACCTTTTGCATATGATGATCTGGGATTTTAGTAAGTTTTGACACCGAAGCTTTTCAATCCATGCAATCCTTTAAAAGAACAGTTGTATCAAAAGCTAAGATGCAAACACTTTGCATTCAGTTTCCCGTCTTTATTGTTGAAATCAGTGGTTACGCATCCGTACCCAATAACAGCAGATATAAACGTTCAACGTTTCACACTCATAAAAAGCAACATAACAATCATTTACAGCAAACGAAAGTGAGCGCAATTATAAGCTTCATTTGCATTAAAGGACATAATATTGCAATAATTGAGGAGAGATACCAAAAACATCTCTCACAAATTTGATTGTACTTAATAACTTCACCTCAAGCGATGGCACTTTCGTGTATGATTTCTGATATCAAATGCAACTGGAAATCTATTTCTTTGTTTAAATATCCTTTGACATATCCTTGGATCACTGGCTTTTATTATGAGACATTCAAAAGGACGTCCACTTTATTGATGGAAGGATCGAGCACGAGGTATTGGAAAAGGATTGGGTATTGAACATGCGGAGAGAAGTTCAAAATGCATCGAATGTGGACGGCTTTTGTGAGTGACCCATTGGAAATTAGATTAGAAATTAAAAAAAAATCCAAATCGATTAGCTAAAAAGCGTTCGAATCTATCACAAAGCATCTACGCATACAAAAATAAACTTAATTTGAATAGCATGCTTCATTATCAATTTTATAGTAAAGCAAAGCAGAGCACATCGATATAAACTTTCATCTGTACACATAAATTGCTACGAAATTTTAAAAAAATGTCTTTTCTTCGAATTATGCAGTCGATTCACCATTAAAATTTGACACACTGAGATAGTCTCTATCCAACGATCATCCAACAGAGGAAACTATACCTTATAGACAGACTTGTAATCTGAGACAATCCCCATATTTCTCTCAATCATAACAATGGAGTTAGTAGAAGTGTTAAATCTTTCATTTTCGTTTAAGATTCGCTAAACGTGTACACTCAAAATGGTATGACTTAATAGAAAACGGCTACCTTTTGGCCATTCTCGCAAAGGCCTGGTGATATTTTTAAAACTGAACTCGTAAAATGCACTTTATATCTCTCTCACAACTGGAAAGAGTGGAAGAAACCATGGAGGAAATTTTATAGAAATCGGTAATGCACGGCCAAACGACGGGTTCCACTTAAATTCAACTCAACTGAAATATGGGTTCCCGTTTGTTTTGTTTATTTAGTTTCTCAACGTACATTGAAAATAGCTTAAAACGTTGCCAGAGAAATGGAGAGACATAGAGATAGAAAGCGAGACTCGAAATAGGAACTTTTCAAAAAAAAAAAAAATCTTCGGTTCTTTGACAGCGAGTAACCAAAGGAAAGCTCACACTTGGTACGATTGGCGTCGCTCAGTGAAATTCGAATACTTAGCTCAGCTCAGCTCTATTTTCCCATTACTACTTAGCCTCGGAAATTTCTTGTTGTTTCACGATGCACAAAACGAAGGTGACGATCAATTTTTAAAATTAAAGCTCCCATATAGTAAGGTTCAATCATAATTTAATAAAATGTACAGTGAACGACATCTCAAATGTCTCACTGTCATTTTTTTTCAGAGAATGTCATTGTGAATTTGCAATGCCACAATAAAATTCTCATAAAAATTTGACAGTGAGACATTTGAGATGTCGTTCACTGTAATGAATATTATGCAGCGAAAATTAAATATTACGAAAGAGTTATTTCGACCATGGCAAACGATAAAAAAATGTAAAAAAGATCATTGGGGAAATTGTGATTTTCACTTAAAACTGACGTAAGCTTAAACGTTATCAACTGACTCTCCAGACAAACAATGTCGAGTCAACTTATAACTTTCAATTTTCACGTCCACTTATGGATGGGCTTATTTTGGAAAAATATTTTCCCAGATTTTCTTGAGTTTTCCCCTTTCGGGAAAATTCGGAAAAATGTAGAAAAATATCGGGAAATGTTTCCCCAAAAATAGCCACTGATAATGGTCAAATCACAGTCTCCCTCTTTGAATCTCGCGCTTTTAAAATTGTAAAGTCTGAGATTTGACACAGGAAAAGACACAGAGAAATGTCAGACAATTCAAGTTTAAAAGCTCAGAGATCTGTAAATTAAAAATATATTTTTTATTTTATCTTAGAAATGCTTAAGCGCGAATGCACTACACTCCGTTTTCTCACCGTTCCGTTATAACAACGGAAGAAGAGAGCAGTTTTCATTTTTATTTTAAAAACGGCGACCAAAACGGAGTGACTGTCAATCGGGCCTTTATAATTGTTTAAAGGAGTATGCGTGTGTGTTTGTGTGGGTGCAAAAGAGAAAGAGATCCAGGGGTTTAGGTGAGTGTGTTGGTGGGTTTTACTTTTCAACAATTTAATGTAAGTAAAAAAATCAATGGAAATTTGGTTGAATCTGAATATTGTTAAGTTATAATCATTTCCAATGTACCTTACTATAGGGGCATATGAACAATTGTATTGTTCGTCTACGTTAAAAGAAAAACTAAAAATTTTAATTTTTAAAATTTTAGTTCATTCTTAAACAGCTAATAAGAACAGAACATTGTCCAAGATTTTCTTCTCTTCTTTTTTCAAAAAATCCACTTAAAAGTTATAAAATGAAACGAAAAATATTTAGCTTTCCATTCGTGCGACCTTTAAAATTGTAATTCTGCAAAAATATTCAAATATACAAGAAAAATAAAATCAAAAATGAAGAGTGAATCAATCGAAGAAAACATTGGTATAAATACAAATAAAAACACAAAAAGGCATCTAAGACACAATCCTCTTTTTAATCTGCTTGTTTTTTTTTAATGCCAATTATTGTTGTGATTATATAAATGTGTGTTAAAAATTAGTAAAAATTGTGAATAAGAAATTTTGAAACGAAAAACGATGTGAACAAAGAAAACAATTTGAAGAATTTTCTTTCTGCCTTTCAAGGCATGACGTAGGCATTCAAAAAAGTAAATTTCGAATGGTAAAACTATGCTGAAAATTTAAGAAAAAAAAGTAGGGTGGATCGGCTCAAGACAATTGTAAATCATAAAATGAATGACCGAAATTAGCTTAGAAACTCTGGTTCCGATAGATACCACATATTACCAACCCACAAAAGCCACTGCCGCATGTTTATATGAATATTGTTTTTTCGTACATGACACGCACACTTTACTCGTGTAACAGGTCAAACGTAGCAGACGGTGCCGTTACTATAATCTACCTGATATTAGATGGATTATATTTGTGGGTTAAAATGTAAAAAAAAAAAGAATTTTTGTTGAGTGTACATCCCGGCCGTCTGAAAAAGTTTGCTGTAACGTAGGCCCTTGTTTTTCGCTTGTACAGTAAACGCCATTGAAATCTAGACATGAATTTGCTTCAGCTGTTTTTCAGCTGACCCACTCATACGGACAAACTCCTCTGCTACAGTTTCACCAGACGTAGTACCTTTGTTTGTATGAGTTGACCATCTCAAAAACAGCTGAAGCAAAATCATATCTAAATTTCAATGACGCCGACTGTAACACCAAATCTTTTGGGATCAAACTTATTTTACAGTGGCTGATTGTCAAATGAATAAAAAGTAGAAAATCTTAAATTTCTCGATTTAACGTCTAAACAGTGCAAGTGCATCGGTACAGACGTTCTGCAATGTACGCTTTTTTTAATCGAGCGGGCATTTAAATTCTTGCTTGCAGTGTGTGGGCATAGGAATTGGGTGTAAATCTATTGTTTTGCAGAACTGTCGTATTACCCTGCGTATTACACACAGGAGACAAACACTGGTAATATTCATCTGCAGTCGATATTATCGACTCGTCAACGACGACGGCAATAATAAGTAATGAGTTTTCAGTAGTCTTTTTTTGTAAAAATCAATGAAGTACATGTGTCAAACACACATCGATATGTTTAACAAAAGAAGTAGCAGATTGGAAGATTATTTGTACTCTTAGTGTTGCTGTTTCTAACAGTTTTATTGTATCGGAAAAACTTTGCATCAACCATGATCTGGTAGAAATTGATATAATAGGGTGAATAATTGACTTGGACTATTTTGAAATCAATCGAACATTTCAGTTTGGCAAGCAGACAAACGTCGCATAGACGATGTGTTGTGCAACTGCAACTGGCTTTCTAGTCGTTCAGTCACACATTTCAATAGATTGTACTAATTTGCGGATCGATCGCTGTTTCGATATCACCTGTGGACTAAATGGAGTGTTGGTTGTGCTTTAATTTGTACATTAATGCAATATTTGTGTAAAGAACGAGCTACCATCACAGCATTTTGTCCCGGAACATCAAGTGGTGCCTCCTAGCAGGTATATTTAGGTGCCAAACTTGATGCTCTGATAACGGTAATTTGATTGACCATGAAGTTATGAGAAAACGGAACAGACCACGAATAAAGTGAACAGGGTTCGGATGAAATGTAAATTATCTTTTGAGGTTACCACCCTAAACGAACTCGATTCAAGTTACATTGATCAAAAAATCGCTCAAACTGATCCACCGTAAACATAAAATAGAAAAAGTTTCAATTCGAAAAGAATTTTTACCAAAATCATTTAAGAAAACAAATAAAAAGTCTTGTTTCGGTTTCTTTTTAGATTTTTTTTTTTTGAAATTGTTTATCATTCCGTTTACGATAACACTTATCCATAATATTCTCGAGCCACTTAAACAACCGAAAAGATAAAAACGAAGAGATTATCGCTTGCAAAAGAACAGAACGAATAAAACGGTGAAAAATGTTGAATTATAAAAAAGTGGAGGAACAGTAAATTTTCCAATACAAAAAATATCCATGTCAACAGTTTTCATCCGACAATTATTAGAAATTAAAAAACAAAATTAAAAATCAAATAATGAAATTTTTTGATTCTCGGTTTTTTCGATTATATCCACACATAAGTTTGATAAAATTTGATAAAATTTGGAAAAAGATCGAAAATGATAAAATTAAAAAAATTTAATTTTCATTTAAAGAAAAATTAAATTGCAAAAATCAATTTTTCATTTTTACAATTAAGGAATTTACTCAGTTATCGCCTCTTTGAAGTGAGAACTCCATCGCCAGTTGAACTACAATTGAAATGTGTCACAAGAGAAAATAGAAATTAAATAGTAAATGGCCGATACTTGGTAATTTATATTTTTTTAAATTTTTATTCAATTTTTGTTGTTGTTGTTGCTATTTGCTTTTTTTTAATTAATTTTTTCCTTCTTAAAAAAACTCAATTTATTTTTTGTCGAAACTATGCAAATGTAAAAATAAAAAATTGTGATCATGAAACTTGTGTTCAATTGTTGGTCTTTTCATTTGTGATATTGGACATTAAACATTTAAAACGAAAAATTAAAAATTAAAATCAAAAAATGAGCCCAACAAAAAATTCGAAAATAAAAATCAGATGTCACACAACGAGCAGGAATAGTGATAAGTGTTGATAATGAATATTAAAACTAAAAAAAAAGAAATGGAAATGGAATGTTCGTTAATCGCCTCGCTATACCCATAAGATCATTGGAAATGTTGAATATTCGTTTTATTTTATCGAGTGGTTTTTTCTTACTCATTTTTTTTGTTTTTTCTTTCTTTTATTTCAAAAATGCTGTTTTTTCGTATGAATTTTGTTGTTGTTGTTTAATGACAACCGCATTAAAAAATATGATGTGACCATTAAATGAATGTTTAATATGAAACAAATGAATTAAATCTCTGCATGCTCTGTTATAATCAATATAATTTTACTCATGAAAAACCAAAAAATTAACGGAAAAAAATGTAAAACATCAAAATGGATGAGAAAAAGAAAAAGAAAAAATTTGTAGAACGTTTCATTGTTGATGACCAAGCTCAGAACTGTTCACCAGCTATTATCTTTTGGAAACGGTTAATCATCTGTTGTCGATAGCAAAGACTAAAGTAAACGACGGTATCAGATTAATGTGTTCTCCTATATACTAAAATGTAATGTTATAACATATGAAGTAAAAGATTTTCTATCGAATGCTGTGAATTAAACCTTTCAATCGACGAACGAAATATGGACAGACCATAAGAAATTTAACAGTTTGACCCAGAGAAATAATAAGTTGGTACGCCTGTAGCGAGGCACCTTTCTTGAGAGAATTCGTATGTAATTCTCTCCCATACCGTACACAGTTTTTAACCTCAGATTCCTTCTATCTCGCCACAGGCATACCTTATCATTTCTCTGGTTTGACCTCAATCGCTAGAAAATTTAGATTTTAATTGCGCTTGAAATGAAATGCACTATTTTTTGCCCAAAAAGAAGGAACAAAAAGCTTCATAATTTACAAAGGGGAAAACATTACAGTGGGTGTCAGTGAAACTGTGACATTCATTTACTTCAGCTGTTTTTCAGCTGATTTAGTCATTCAAACAAAACTACTTTGCTCATACGTCTGGTTACGGTTTTACCACGCGAGTGCTTGAGACCACTTCATTCGTATAAGGGACTTTTTGTTCGAGATTCTGTAGTATTTGGGCTTTACAAGGATAAAGATTCGGGATAAAATAATTTGTACGGCTTTATTCAGTGGTATACGTTTTAGTTACAGTGAACGACATCTCAAATGTCTCACTGTCATTTTTTCAGAGAATGTCATTGTGAATTTGCAATGACACAATAAAATTCTCAGAAAAATTTGACAGTGAGACATTTGAGATGTCGGTCACTGTATGAACAATTATTACCGGCTAAGCTGGTCTAATACAATTGATTTAGTCTGCTTTGATTCATAATCGTTGAGTGAATTCCTTACTCTTAACACTTTTGTTAGTACGAGTGGACCAGCTGAAAAACAGCGGAAAAAAATTCATTCCTAAATTTTTCTGAATCGAAAGTCTAGTTGGAAAATCTTGTAACAGGTCTGGTTGAACTGAAATATGAAGCTCAGAATACGTGAATTTGATTAGAACTGAACCTTAATTAAAATTTTTTACCTGAACTGAATTTGCCAGAAATCTGAAAACCAATAAAAATTCAGGTAAATCAGGTAAGATTTCAGGGACCTGAAAACTGACCTGATTTACCTAAATTTCTTTCAGTTCAGTTTTTCTTCAAATATGTTCAGGTCGACTTGAATTTCAGTTTCAGATCAAAGAATACCTGACCTGTTCCGAGGCTTAATAGATCGTCAGGTCAGTGATTTCTCGTTTTCTCGTCAAATTCTCGTTCGCCTCGAATCATCAAAATGCACACGTAAACTGGACTTTTCGCTTTTTTGTCCTTAGTTTTATGAAGGATCATAGGTATGGCTACAGAATGGAAAAGTGACAAGCCCAGCCATTCCAACAATGAATATTGTCCACACACAATGAAAATGAAATATGCGAAATGAAGAGGTATAAGTTTACATAATTGAAAAAGTGTTAATTTAAAGTCAAAATTTACCAATTAACTAATTTAGCTGCCAAATCATACTTTTACTTTTTATATTAAATTACTGCCAATTCGATTAAAATATTAAAATAGCGACTGCTCAACAAGAAAACATAAGAACAAAACCCAAAAATAAAATTTAAAAAAAAATTGTTTTTGTCAACTAAAATTACTAATAGCACCAACTTAGTTGCGTTTCCCTGCATTTTTTTTGTAATCAAAAATAAATTGAAAATAAAAATTAATTCGGTCAATTAACAAATCTACTTCAAATCTACCGTCAAATGAAAATCAAAATAACTTTTTTTCAAATTAAAACCGAAAATTATTGTACAATAGAAACGGAAAAAACCAGAAACGAATTTTTTTTACCTTATTTGTGGCTGGTAGATCAGCCGATCTTGGTACATCATCCGAGGGCGGTTCAGCGCACGGAAGTCGCTGTTCCTGTACACTTGCCAATCTACGATTTAAAAAAATTATTGTCGTGTTCGTCTATACGCTTAAAAGTCCATGACAATTACCTTTTCAGCGTTACCAATGTACCGGTAAGCTTTTTACATCGTCGTAATGCCGATTCCAAACGATCCGGTTCCTCTTTGAGAAATTTTTCTTCGCGTACCACCTTTTCCATTTCATTCGATAAAATGTTGCGTAGTCCGTTCTGTAGACTGGGGAATCTCATTTTTAACTCGGCCACAGTTTTGCTTAAATATAAAATGAATGCATCAAAGGGGTGAAATGCAGCTGTAAAAATGAATAATCAACCGAACAGTTCGATTGTCTGTCGATCTGGAGTGGTATCTGCAGAAGGATTTATGAATAAGTCAGTCGACGACAAATTTTAACGACTCGACTTTAAACCAAGTCGTATGTTCAACGGTCGTAACACAAGGATTCTATGGACTTTCAATAAGGTGATGGTAGTGCAATAGGGGTTAAAATATTTAAATTGTTAAAACTTTCGGGTGGTAGCATGCCAGTACACGGCACCTGTTATCGACGACGTCGACAATATATAAACAATGGCTCATGACGTTAGTCTTATTGGTCTTAAAGAGCAAAATTTATGTCAAAACGAATGAAGTAAAAGATTTAACTTCAGTGTCTTGAAAATGTTTGCATCAAAAGACGTAACCGACTCGATATCTGTGTCAGTCATATGATGATTGCATGCCATTCGAGCACACTATCTTAATCTTAAATTTAAAACAACTCACCTAGCTCGACTGAGCACCAATGCCATATCCTCAACCGCTGTCATATTCACCCTTGTTCGTCGATTGATTACTTCACCGCGCAGTCCTTCAACGGACGATTCCAAATCGCTTAGATCTTTTTCCAATCGTATCACCTCCTGCTTGTACATTTCCTCTTCACGCGACAATCGAGTCTTTTCCTGATCACCCTGACCACCCCATGTCGATCCGCTACTGGCCATCAACGTTGCCCGGATACCCATAAATGCGTCTTTGATATCCTCTCGCACGGCGACCGCTTGAGCTTGTGACAAACGTCTTAACGTTCTCATTTCCATGCGAAGATCTTTTGCTTTCTTTTGCAGACCACGCAAATGGTTGTACACCTCGGGCGCCAGTGCTATGTCCGGTCGATAATTGTTATGAGCTGGTGCTAGGCCAAGCGGTTTCGGTGGAGGCGGTGGCTTCAGACGATCTCGTTCTGAATGCAATTGAAATGTTAATTGGTTGTCATGCGAATTTCACGTTTCGATTGGAAAATTTAGGGGGACATAATTTATCATTGTTACCTTGAGACGAAGTCCTCGGTAGCGTAGATGACTTAATAGCCGGTTTTGGTGGCTTTGAGTCAGCTAATATTTGTTCAAAAGCAGCAATGCAGAAAAATATGTTTTGTTAGATTATTTCGATGCTTATAGATATGTATGCAGGCCAAACAACAATTGTTGCAATTAATATTTTACGGGTTAATTGATTGTTCTCATAAAGAAATATAATTAAAAAAAAAAATTGAAACCAATTGCATTCCATCATTCCATACGAGAGTACACGTGCAAATTAGAATTAGATCAACGTTGTTGAAGACGACGTGAGTTTCAAAATTTGTACGTCTTATTATGATAACAAGTAATTGACTACTGATGTCATATCTTACGGAAGGCTATATCATCTGCTATCGATAAATATGGCGAGTATAGATTTTTTCCATCGTACGGTAAAAACGAATTTTTACATGCCGAAAACAACCGAATGTCAATCGTCATCCACAGAAGCAAACATAACCGCAACTTAAACAAATTTGTTCGTTAAAACTTCAAAGTGAGGTTGTGTTGGCTTCTCTGTGGATGACGATTGACATTTTGAACGGCCTTGGAAGAAACCTATTAATAAAGAGCTTAATCTAACTTCATCTTTATATCGAAATACATGTTACTGCAAATGTAGTACAAGATTTGCAGAAATTAAGTAACGGATTCTATCAATTACGTTTTTACGCCGTAAGTTGAAGTTCCCTTACTATTTTGTCCATGGACTTATTATGCTTCAGTTTAATTTGTCCGCATATAGAGTAATACTATCACATACGAACACATACAGCACTTCGAGCCCTCCATTTTTTTCAACGTTTCCTGGTGGGTAAAGGGTAACATTGTTTCAACCTACCCGTGTAAAATAATGGAAGGATAGAGTGTTTTGGTGAATGTTGAAGAAATGAAAGAATGAATGTGATAAGCGGACCAGGGCCTACAATTGAGAAATTACTGAAAATTTCCTGAATTTACCAAAAATAACCTTCATTTACCACAAACAATCTGAATTCACTAAAATTTACCCAATTTTTTTCCGGTCAGTTACAGTAAATTATCGAGAAATTTCTGGAAATTGTCGGTAAACTTTTATTAAATGAAATTCCGTGGTTCTAAAATTAATTGAGCCGATAGATCTTTATTCCCTTAGCGCATTTGGGCGATAAAATCCATATCAATCCTTTAATAAGTCTGTCTGACAATGGAATCATTAATTTCGTGAATTTCAAGAAAAGTCCAGTAAATCCAAGAAAATTCTGTCTCAAAAATATGATCGATCGTGACTTACTTTCAACTTTGTCGTTATTGCATTTCAAGAGAACTCTGCATTTACATTTATCAATTATCAGAACACTTCTTCGTTCCGCCTTCGTTGTTGAAAGTGACCGAACAAGAGCTCTTTGTAGTGGTTGACCACGTCAACATTTCACAAACGTCTTCATAATTTTACCGACATCATCCCAGTATTCAAAATAAATCGCGCCAAAATTCGTGCAGTCGAATGGAAAACGGTAATTAAACCTTTAAGGGTCAAGGGGTGTTTAAAATTCACTTATTTAAACGATTCAAATTAAACGCAACAGATACTCGAGCACATGAATAATAAATTTAATTAAATAAATTTGACTGTTCAGTAAAATCATAATAAATTTCTAACTTTTATTGACTCTATACAATTTGTTGACATCGAAAACTATCAATATTTTCCGGTACTATATCGCTTTAAGTATATTTACAATGGTACAATATAATATGTATATAAATATAATCGGTTGCGGTTATGAATAAATATTTAAATTAAATTAAAAGAAAAAAAAATTATAAATTTTATATCCCATGCACACATTATGTTCACATCATCATAATTATCCACATCATCGAAGCAGAGAAAATGCGCACTGAAGTATTGCACAAACTGCATATGGTAAAAGTTATGTCTGATTCGATAAATGAGAAGATAACCCGATTCACAATTTAGAAATAAATATGGAAACTTTTGTAATTAAATTAAGTTCTACTTTCGAGTAATTCATCATATCAAAATGATTTCGCAAAAAATTAAGTTCTGTGAACGTAAGATTCATAACCGAGATGCAAAATTATACACAAAAGAAATATTGTTTTTTTTTATCTATAAATGATTAATAAAGAATTTTACTTTAAAAAATAATAATTAAATCAACGCGACGAAACAAAATGCAATTTGATTAATAAATTTTGCCAGGCCAACAATAAAAAAGAAAATTGTAATTTTTAAACAGCACACAAAAAATATTAATTGCATTCAAACAGCTGTTATTTTCAATGACATTGATTTACCGGGATGTTGAGGAATGTGAGATTTTGGCACACCTTGGATGTCATCGCTAAACGACACGGATTTCTCGAACGACACCGACTTATCTGTGAATTATTAATGGATTCCAAATTTTATTATTTTGTTTTTCAATTTTTTACGAAGGACAATGAAACGGTAAAAAAACGAAGAATAAAAAATTATTTAGAGTAAGAAAAGGCATTCCAATTTTTGTAATAAAAAAATCGATTGCAAAAGTCATTCGAATAAGAAATAATTTCAGTAAAATTTTCGGTTAAAGTCCACCAAATTTGTAACGAGATTTATTTCAGCTGTTTTACCTGGGGAAATTTGTTTACTGAAAATTTACAAAATTTACCAAAAACTGACTAGATTTACCAAAAATTACGACGGTAAAAATTTAGGTACATTTCAGGATAAATTTCGGCGATTTTCACAAAATTTGAAAGTCCCTTGCGAATTCAAATTTTGCGCCAAATTATCATATAAAGTCGGAGCATTATAATTTGATCGATTCTACTCATTTAATTCATTTTTAAATAATTGTAGTTTTCGAAGAAAGCAGGTATACCGCGAGTAAACAGCTCTAATGCGCATGTGTAAGCTTTTATACTGTAATGTTTTCCAAATGATTTCTTGAAAAACTACAATTATTTAAAAATGAATAGAATCGATCAAATATAAATATAATGCTTCGACTTTAATAGGAATCACTTAATTGACTGAGAATATCGATTCCATTTAAAACTGATAAATATAAAATTGTGTTTTTCTAAAGATGAGTAATATCAGTAAATAAAATTCCCAAAAATATGCTCTTCGTAGCTCCTTTAAATTGATTTCATCACACTAGAGCTACGCAGATGTTTTTTGTAATAACTTTTAAACTGAAATAAATGACTGAATGAATGAATGCTCTGCTCATCAGCAATAAACAAGTATGGGCAGTGCGTTTGCATGAGTCGATCGGCTGGTCAAACAGCTGTCACAAATTTCTACATAAATTTGGTTATCTTCAACTGAATTTAATGAAAAAGCAAATCGTTCAGAATGAAAACACTAAAAAAATTCAAAGCATCTCGTCTAAGATTTTTTTAAATTTAAACTAAGACTTTTATGGACGAAATTAGTCGAAACACCTTATACGAAATACAAAAATCAAAGGGGTACTCAGAGGTGAACGCCGAGTCTAGTCTATGATACAGACAAGTACTTCTTTTAACAAAACTGTGTAAAAACCTTTTCTTCTTTTAAATCCCACAAGAATCTCGCAAGTTGCATCCATATTCACTTTTTAGACTTGTACGTACTAGATTTGGGATTTAATTAGCCAAGCGATTGCAATAAAACTACACGCACCTGATGAACCACGTTCAGCTGAATCTAGTACTACAAGGCCAATACAGTGGATAACATTCCAAAGTAATTTTATCGTTCGACAAAGTTGTCAACCGAATCTGCGAAGCTGAATGTTTTAAGTGGATGACATTTGTGAATTAAAAAATAATCAAACCAGAAAAATATTTCTACTTTAGACTTTCGACCAACTTCAGTTTCATAAAAAATTATTTATTTGACAGCGTATCGCCATCTTAATAAAAAAGTCCAACGTGACAAACGAAAAGAAAACATCTAGCTATTTCAATCAATCCGCATCCTAAGACCCTTCACCTCCAATAATTTTACTTCTTTGTATCTTTGCAATTTTACCGTACATACGTGATTTGCAACTCTTTTGAATGGTTTGCCCCTCAAATTTTACATGGTTGGCGAGGCAGACGAACTTTGAAATTTGAATGTTGGTTGAGTTTTCATTGTCACTGACAATTATACCCTGAGTGCTTACCACCTAATCAGTACATTAGTCTAGCGTTATTCAATTAAATCACTCAACTTTTACTCCTTCACTTCGTAATTCAAAATAAAAATTCAAAAGTTTCTAACAATTGTGATAGTAACAGGATTCTCGTTAAACACCATCCTATAAAAATTAACAGCGGGTCGTGTCCTAGATAGTAAAATGGAAGCTTAAGCTTAAGGAGCATGAAAGCTTTACGAAGCATGTTAGTATGAGTGGAAGCTTTTTTGTTTTAGAACACCAGTGCTTTTGAAGCTTAATTGTATGAAATGATGGTAGCCTACGTTCTGGAAATCATGCATATTATCCAGTCGACTACCATGTACATTGCCACAAATACTGTATTAACACAAACACAAGTCAAATAGAAAAGCGTAAAAAAGTTTCGAGATGAAATAAAAGCTAATTTTGGTTGGGATTTGTACAAATGTTGCCCTGTGAGTATTTTCGAACAGAAAATTTTGTTCGATATAATATAATGACTCTGATTGAGTACTAATCGTGAACTGTTATATGTACAACAAAACAGAACTTCAAAAATAAAGCTTACAAAACCGATCTGCATCCATAAACCGGGCTCATATACGAAAGCAGACGTTTTTATCGCATCATTCATTGTGAATTGATGGAACAAAAAATCAAATTGCGTGACTGACTATCGCAATTAAATCTGAATGGAAACACTTAACTACCACAACATTGACAGTAAAACAGTTAAGAACTAATCAAAGAAAAGTTTGTTTTCAGTAACAACTACAAACTTACGACACGACGATTTTCCAAGCTTTGGCGGTTTTTCTCGAACATATATATCGTCACCAATACCGTTGGCTAGTATTTTGTTGTGAAATGAAAATTTTTTTTTGGTTTATGTAAAATTTGAATAATTTTGTGTTGTTGGGAATAAAACATGTGTGGAGAGAATTTGGAAAGGTTTTTTTTGCAGAGATAAGTGTGTGGACCCTGGAACCTTGTTGATTTTTTTTTCTGTGACCGACCACAAAATAAAAATAAAAATTATTCAAATAACATCAACAAATACACAGGTGCTTGGAGCGTGATAGATTTCAGTTGGAATTAATAAAAATTTGCGTCCTTTTTCCTACGTAGAAGTCTAAATACATTTTGAATGATGAATGAGGATCAATTACTTCTTAGTTAGAGCTGGTCATCTGTTATTGACAATGACGACAATAAAAAGCGATGATCTCTAGCTAGCGTCCTCTTAAATAACCAAACGAATGCTTAAATTAATGAAGTAAAAGATTTTTTATCAAACAGTAGGCGATGCGTTAAACAAAAGAAGTAACAGATTTAGTTATTATACCGCAATACGTTTGCCATTTGTTAGGGTGTTTTATGAAGACTATTTTTTAAGCAAGAAATATATAAAATATATGAAGCATAAGGTTGTTCCACAAGATGGAAAATAATTGAAAAAACAACTGAGATTTTACCCGTTGTTATCTATCTAGGAATCAGTGAAACTGAATTTATGGGTTTGTGCGACCGGGTTAGCTCATTTATGTGCAGCAAATTTAATGTGATACCAAGTGTCACCAAATTTTATGTTATATGAACAGCACCATGCATTTGATCCCATTCACTGTTCTCTCCTAATCTTCTAATTTTGGCAAACTATCTGTAGCTGTCGGGCTTATGGATGTCATCTAATCAATGAAATAGTTTTTCGAAGGACGTGTGGCAGTGCAATATAGGAGCGAAAGGGAATCAAATTTACTTCGGTCACGTCGAGTGCAGTAGAAGATTTAAACGATTGGTTATTCAAATAAAAATGTCATGAATTCTCCCGGTTATATTTCACGAACAGTGCAGCACCTCATTTCACTGTGACATCGAAGAATAATTTTATTTTGGAAATGACAGTAATCCATTCCCTAATGCATTAGTTTATTTGTTTTTTAAATAAAATCTGTCACAAACAGTTAGTGCCGCAGTTGAAACATTATTTCAACTTATAATGCGACAGATATATGCGAAGAGTTATTTTTAAAAACGTAAAAAAAATTCCATTCGTTCGGTGGATATAGGTGTGACTAATTGGAATGTGTCACAGAACTGCACAACTTTAATTTGTGTTAAACAAATTAAATCAAAGCCGGGGTGATTACGGTTGAGTGATTTTTTTTGTGGTATATAAATTTTGGAATGAAATTTTGTTGTTGTTGTTGTTTAATGTGTATCTACTACGGTTGGTCGGTGTGGAAGAGTGATGTCGAATAATGTTTTTTTTTTCTCAATTTTACCAAACGGTTTTTTTTGGTTATGTTGCAATTTTTTAAAAAACAAAATCGAAAAAGATAACGAAACCAAAAAATATGAATTACCTTGTATCGACGTGGAACTTCCGCTTGAATGCCCATCAATTTCGTCTATAAAAACCAATGTCGTTATCAAAGCACACAATGATGGGGAAAGTAAGAAGAAAAATCGGAATACACAAAAATCATAATCATAAAACGTGGGGTTGTTCGGGTTACATATATAGAATTGCTATCGGGGAATATTTTTTTTTGTGAACATCGAACTATACGATTTCGAGATTTTCTTGTCGATGTCACTCCATTTCGATCTCTCCTTGGAATCGAATAAAACGCATGTCATTCAAACATATAAAATAACATGAAAATGAAAATATTTCCCTGATACATAGACGAAATTAACTACAGCTTTGAGAGTGCGGCAAATCTCTGCCAGTTCCCCACCAGCCCACCCATTTTTTAATATAAAGTTCGTTTGCCCGATTATCGATTTTCGAAATTTACTTTTTTGTGTGCTTCGCTTCCAGGCCACGGATTTCATATTGTGTACCGAGAAGCTTTTGTATATTTCCAACAAACAATGTTTCCAACATGGAAAACAAAAGCTTTTTAATAGTTTCGTTATTGTTTCCGATCAAACTGCTGCCGCATGCAACGGAATGCGATAATGTGTTTTCTTTATACGGAATAAATAACATCTCATATACAACCGAGTGAACTGACGCATTCGTTAAACAATTTTAAGTGCAAAAGACGTTTGAAACGAGCAGTTGAAACTTTAAATCTGTTGCCCGAAACCACATTTCGGATGCAAGAAGTTTGAGTACCTATTTGAGCTGCCACTTGAATGTTTAATTTACGGAATTTGATTCTGGGTAGGTATGCGTGAGTTGTATTGAGCTTAATTGGGTGGGTAATTTGTTTGTAAACAACTTTTGTTTCCGAAATCCTACTTTAATACACGATGCATGAATCAGCGAACCTCCACTAGAAGTTTTAATTATAAAAGGAATGAGGTAGTGAAGTCATCCTTGAAAGAGATGAGCTTTAAAACATTTTGAGTACAATGAGTACAATGAGTACAATGAGCAATCACTTTCCATTTAATCCCAAGAGTGGGCTACCACATCTGCAGTATAAAGTGATCGGAGCGCCTAGATTTTTAAATTAAAAAGCAGAGCGAAAATGTTTCTCATAACTTTTCGTGAATTTTCGTAAATGTCCGCGAATGTTCGTAAATTTTCTCGCATTTTCGTGAATTATTTCGATTTTGACTGGCAACCAAATCATTTTCATGATTACATGCCTCGTTCGATGACTGATAAATTTTTTCACAAAAAAAAACTCACCGAACACCATAACCCAAACGGACTATAACTGCAATTCGTCATCATCGTGATACGAAACACTAATTACATCCACTCGACAATTTAATTGGGTTTTAATTCTAAAAAGTTTTGCGATAATTGTTTTTTGTTATCAACAACCCAACCATGCTAAGCCACATTATAATAAAATAATCTACTTTTTCGAATAATTTTAAACCTCAAGTACCACACCCTCAAAAGCTATACGTCGCTCTAGTCGCACATTTCCAGTAAAAGAACATTTTTTTCCAAATAATTTGATTAAGCAAGGAGGTTTTCACTCGTTATAAACCATCAGCACCACACTCATTAAAACGCATACTTTATTAACTCGGAATAATTTTGTTTTTTTAACATTCAAAATCTATATGCTCGACAGTGTTATTCTACAAAACCGTGGATGGTGTTTTGTTACATGAAAATGTTATTTACAAAATGAATTTTCCACCATAAACCGGCGCTAATGGTCGGAAAAAAAGAAGAGGATAAAATGAGGAAATGAAAGGTTTTTTATTGTCGAAATTAAAAGGTTGACGTGGCTGTTCAATTTGGATGGATAATTTTGATTGTCGGATGTCGGATTTTAATTTTGTAATTACTTATAGAGACAATACAACAGACTAAACATATACACACATCAAGTTTTAGTACACTCCGGTCATGTTAGTTCTTCTATTTTAATGTTGAGGTGAGCAGTTCAATTAAACGATTCAAAATTAAAACCAATTCTAGCGTGCGATTTGCGATGAAAGCTCAGTTGTTTTAGTAAACTTTTAAAAGCTTTGGATCAGTAATGAAACTAATAGGAAGGACTAGCTAGCGAAGTGAGATTTAGTTATGAATCAGCATTGAGCAGGAATAGGGCCCACGGGGTGTGAAATAAGTAAGCAATAAAAAGTTTTTTTTAATTCAACAGCTAGATTTACTGGCGCCGATTCATTGGGCATACTTCTAGAAGAACTATGTCAGAAACTTTTGTTTATTTTAACAACTTCCACTTGTTTTTGTTAGACATTGAAGTACTTGAAAACACGCATATTGTGCCACCAATCTAGTACTTCGACAATCAAGTGGATAATGTTTGTTGGTAGAATAAACGGATAAAAGAATCCAATCAGATCAATGTTTCTAAGCTAGTCTTGTCGGTTGTAAAGTGATGATAGACAGCGAGATTGTAAGGTTTTAGTGATTCAATGAAAGTTTCCGCAGGAAATTTGAATGTGTTAAGGTCAATTCCCATTTCTGATTTCTCACACATTAAAGTCAATTGGCAGTTTTAAACATTGTCAGTTTGAGATGCTGACACAACGTCAACATAATAGTCCAATCGGGGGAGTGGGGTAATAAAACTGTCTATCGACTATGTAATCACAATGTTAAGAACAAACTCGAAATTGTCTTCAATTCATAAAATCAGTTTCCTTTTAACGAGACAGTTTAACGATTTTTATGGCAATTTCCAAGCAACATTAAAATCACTTTTATCTGCTGGCACAGCTACCAGTCGCGATGACACCATTTTTATGATGTTTGAATTGGACAATTCGAGCATTAAATCAACAGAAATATTCTCTGTCAGCAAAGGTATTGTCGTCAAGTCATAATATTAAGAAGAAATTCTTATGATTTTTCCGAACATTTATAACATCAATGAAAACGGAGGTCTGTTTTAGAAATCGATAGGTCAATCAACCCGATATGACTTTGAAGTACTACTCTGTGATTAGAAACGATGCACTTACCACCTCTATACTGGTTCACGCCCAAATAATTTTGATTCATGCTGACAATGGGTGGACCAGTCGGAACATTTTGTGTTAGTGCCTTCTGAACGAGTCCTGTTAAATTAGCTAATTGACGTTCCATGTGTTCGACACGAATTCGATGCAAATCTTCAGGCCTGCAAAAAAATGTAAGGAAAAAAGATTGGAATTTCAAATCAAATTGTCTGTATATTAAGAGAAACCACTTGTGAATCATTAAACGGTACTCAAGAGCTCTGTACGTAAGCAAGTAGGTACGTATGGCAATGCACGTATTATCTTGTCAGTTCATTGAATCGTTATGGAAATCTATACCAATCTATTTACATTCTGCCGCAGTTTGAATTGTGATTTTGCATTGCACTCATGTACCGATGGAGATTATCTGTTAAATAATTGGTGAATGGAATGGGTTTGCATCTAACTAGAATTCACCTTGTCAATTTAACGGAATACTATCACGCCACGTCGACCGTCATTCAGTAAACTTACACGTAAGGAATGTATTCAAAAAAAAATTGAAAAGTACTAAAATGAGCATCGAACATATGAATAGTTATATGCGGAAACGGAACGGGTCGCGTTAGCGAATTATAAGAAAAGTATAATTGAATTAATTTAACTCCATTTCTAAGCCCGCGATATTTTTTGTTGTACTGACTTTGTCTATTTGAAATGGAGCTACATCAATACATTTTTCTTATAATTCGCTAGTGAGACATGACCATTTTCCGCATTTAACTATTTAAATATAAATAATCTTTTAAAATTCGAAAAGTCCTACACATTTATGTTCGTGTCGGAACTGAAGAGTAGGGTGTAGCATTTTGACAAAAATATTTTGTTTTTTAAGGCCTGTGGGTAGGTTCGATGCAGAATAGTCCCCGATCACGAAAATAGCAAAAAAAAATTGAAGTTTGAAGCTCCCATGCGCACCTCTGAATACCGAAGACATAGTGAGATTATTTCTGCCGACTGCGTAGACAAAAAATGGTGTATATGATAATTACTCGTGGAGACCGTGACACGACTATGTTGCTTTCCAGTCACGGCTTTTGGAAAGCTTTAAATCCAAAAAATTTATGAAAAAGTCATGGTCGGTAGCACTTTTTGAAATTTTCCATTGGTGAAAGACAGTCAGCAAAACTAATCTCACTATGGCCTTGTGACCAAAAAAGTCGGTTTCATGGGAGCTTCGAATTTTTTTTGTTTTTTTTTGGCTATTTTCGTGGTCAGTATACTGAAGAGGGTGTAATCACTCTCAAAAATGGTTTTATCTCCGTAGGTGACATTTCTCTAAAAGTCGAAAAGTGACATTTCCCGTAATGGGTTCCATTGTAGGGATGGGAGACGTTCAAAATTATCGATAATATCAATCGAAAGAGATTATCGATAATTGATTAATCATATCGTTATCGATAATTTAATAATTATCGATAATTATCAAAATATCGACATTTTGATATTTATCTGAAAATTCATGATAATATACCGATATATCGGAATATATCGATAAATATCGGATTTTCGGACCGAAATATCCATATATCGAATTATCGATATCTTGATAATTATCAAAATATCAATAATTATCGATATTTTTTTTTTATAATTTTCGATAAAAAGTCGATAATTATCGATTATCGATAATCAATAATTATCGATATAATCATTATCATTATCGCCCATGCCTATTCCATTGTCGCTAGAAGCGAGTGACCTTCACGACAATGGGTTCAAAGGAAAGCTACTCACTTCTAGCGACAACGGTATCCATAAACGAAAATTATATTTTTCGGTTCTTAGCAGTCTTTCACTGCCTACCTGTGGAGGCAAAAATAAATTTTGATATTGGTTTCGACGCCCGAAACCTAGCAACATTTCAGGCATTTACAAAACAATATCGAACAAAAATGGGTCTGATTTTTTAACTCAGCAGATTAGGCAAGTACCTCACATTATTCCCCTGTCATCTAGAACAACGGTTGGAGCCTCGATTGGACAAATCTTGACGTTGGGACAAAGAAAAATCATGCCAGGAAAAGAGGCTGTGAAAAGGGAAAGTGAAAATGTTTTTCCTTAATTTAAAACTTAGGTTTTCTACGTTTCCACAGGTGAATCAAGATAGGATCGCGTCGAATCTCAAGTAAGATTACAACACACATTTTCCGTAACGATCCAGATTTAAAATCGAAAATTGATCTTAAACGTGTTTCATGTTACGCCCGCCGGTAATAACATTGCGTACAATAAATGATAACAAGATATAATTTAACTACACTTCATATACCCAAGCGCATAGCATTTTCTTTTTTTCCGCGTTTTCTCTATAAAAAAGCACATAAAACATTGTGCCACTCTTTAATCCAATAGAAGAATTTGTGTAAAATTTGAGAATGTATACTGCACGTTATATTATATGGTGATGTTGAGTTGATGGTTTGGATTCGGATTTAGCATGGCTTATGAATGTTGTTGTTCTGCGTATAGCAGAGATATTTATGTAAGTTCCCCAACCAAGCCATAAGAGAGACGGAATAAAATTTGGGATAAACGTCGCGTGAAAATCATCCATGTGTGTCTTTTGTCGAGTCGGCTATAGACGATGGATGAACTAAATAATCAAACATAATTTGATATTCAATTTTATAGCGACGAATTTATAGGGGAATATTGTGGCTATTCAATTTGAGTCTAATTCAATTAGATTTTGTCAAATATTTTCACTTTTTTGTTGGCGAACACCGTTTCTTTTTTGGGGCGGTACGCACATTTTCGACGTTTTCGATGTAATAAAAGTGAAATGAAATGAAAAATTCGAGGGAAAAAGGAAACGTAAACGTTTAACGCCTGTTACATAAAGTAATGTCTGAGTGGTTGGTGGTTGTACTGAGATTAGGAGACCTCGCAGATGTGAAAATAAGCGAATCTCGGAAAAACGCGGGGATCGTTTTAAAACGAACATTTTCCATTTTTCACAAATTTTCTCATATTTACACTAAATTTCCCAGAAATTATTTCTGGAAAAATTTGTGAAAATTTGGAAAAACATGCAAATTTAGGAAATTATGGTAAAATATTTTACTGCCTACCCCATGCGAAAGATGAACATTACATCATTTTTCGTAAATCTTTTTTACGAAATTTAACTGACGCATGAGGCCTGCAATAAATCAGAATTCATTGGATGCTGTTACGTTATTTATTAATTATGAAACAATTTTGTGATAAAAATAAACTAATTCATGTATTTTTCAGCAACCTGCTTCGACTAGCTGTATACCTCGCCTTCGGCTCGGATATACAGTTATAAGATAGATACAGACAACAACATGAGAGTCCAACACGAGAAAGTTTACATTTACAAAATTGTTTCCTCATTATAATGAATTACTTTCGCAGTCTCTAATGTAATTTGCTACTCCCAAAAAGAGTCACTTAGCCCTTAGGAGACGTGTTGTTTTTAAAACAACAAAACCAAATACCGCTTGAATTGTAAGGGTGAAAGGTATTCATACAGTTGCTTCGAAGTGTTGTAGAGTCTGTTAAGTGCAGAAATAAAAGTATTTTCTAAGGTTTCTTCTGCTAGCACAGTACAAACCTTATATAACAGAACGTACCTACTATAATGTCAATCTCGACAAATTAAAAGTCGTAAGAAGGTATCAAGGTGCTAAAGATGCTAAAGAGCTAAGGGTAGCACGGGTCTCAAAGCATTTAAGCTCCATGAACGTTCAAATTCAGTGCCGTTAAAGTATTCGAAGAGTTTACTTTCGAAGACATGGAAATTTCGAGAACTTGGCGTTACTGAACGACTTAACGCGACAACAAAAGGTTATTCTCTTTCCGCTAAGCTATGCGATTATAACATCAAAATTGTTCATTTGCTTGTACACATCATAACATTTCTCTGCAAATTAATTCAGCGAATCTATTACGCCCACGTCTCTCCTATAATATATGAGTATTGTATGCTATGCAAGCAATAAATTTTCTCATAAATATAAACACAAAACTGCTCTTTATATTGCACAGTTTTTGATAACTTGAAGCATTTAACTTTGAAACATTTTCTTGTCGACATTGTGCAGTGAGTTTTATGCCTTTCGCATAAACAAGTATAATTTTACAATTTCCATACATAAAATGCTAAGCTGAATTCTAATTTTCCTTTGCCGTTTGAGAACTGGGTGTGAGTGTGTGCTCTTGTTAAATAAACTTTTGCATAAACTCCCGTAAGGGAAATGTCATATTGATCCGTATACGGTTTGAAAGTGTAACAATTTTAGTGGAAATTGAGAACGAATAAAAACGTCACCTGTCGCAATTTTACAATGATTTTAAAGTTCGATATAGTCGGTAGTGTAATATAACACTTTGATTGAACCGGAAAAGGACTCATGGATGTTGTTGTGACGTCAGTGTATCTACAAAACGGATGAACACTCCGTGAGTGCACACACAGAACTATGTTTACACTAATCAACGTAATGATTTTGTTCCATTGCTTTCGTGAATGTTTACTGGAAAATTTAACAGCCCTCACCACCACCAGCACTGATTTGCAATGTTTGAACGAGTTACCGCTTCATCAATTACTAAAAATTAAGAAATCACTGCAAACTATGTCGGATATGGTGAGTGACGGTGGCAACAGCAACACCACTTCCAGCTACAGTGATCGAATTGGAAAAGGGAATGCAATTGATTTGTCCGACGGATATTTGTACGATGCGGTACTGAATGACAGCGCTAATGCACTTCCGTTGATGGGCGATCAATTGAAGTATATATGTTGAATGTTGTGCTGTTGCGAGTTGTGTGTGCGGAAATAAACATTCAATTTTGTTTGATTACAGAGAAAAAGTGGGTTATGAAGAGACTTGGGTGGAGGAGAAACCTGGCAAAATTCAGAAAATATTTCAGTTGAGTGTTACGGCGCTGGCATTTCTGGCATTCGGTGGTTATTTGCTGTGTATGATTGTTCAAGCAATCAAGAGTAAAGGTTTGTTGGACGTCAATAGAAAAGCATGGAATCGACTTGTGATCGAACGTTTTTTTTGCCTCATCAGGTACGACGTACTTTCATTCAAACGCCTCCATGCCAATGATGGTGGCTACAAGCGGTAAAATTACCGCTGCGAAGGGCAGCTATTATAGGAAACGAAAACGCCCTTTACGTACAAAGCGTCAAGCATCATACAATGACACAAACTTTCCCGACGACAAATCAGCCGGTCCCAGCCCAGACGACATGTACAGAATTTTAGTAATGGCAGCCGAAGGCTATGTAAAATTGAATGAATAAATTTGTCGATGAAAATACATAAAACTTACCTCGTCGGATCGTACATTTGATTTGCAGTTCTTGGTATTCTGCCAGAAACTTTATGGCCATATAACGCATATTGATCTTCGTTCATGGATATTTCGCTATGTTTGTTGAAATTGAAAGTTTGAGTGAAAAAGAACCAAAGTTAGATGAGGATGGGAATTAAATCAACCAAATGATGGTTTGGCATCGAAACGGATTTGTCTTCGTTAAATTTATGCTTTTCGTACCTTTGTTCTTCGTCTATAATGGGAGTCACTGACCCGCCTCTGGTTCCATATTGACTGTAATACGGCTCTTCGTATGCACCGCGTGTTCCACGTTCCGGTGAGCTCATGTAACCATCTAAAATGAATTTCGATTTAATAATTTTTCGTGTATTTATACCCGAATGGCGAATGGGTGTGTGGGGTGGTGTTGGTGTAGGGATAACTTAATTTCAAAACGTGAAAATGTGAAGCCCAAATTTTTAGCTGCTTCGGTCAATATAAAATTTCGACAACAATCTTTTTACAAATGAAACCTTAGCAATTCAACGGCTAAGAATGTGTTGTATAGATACAGCTTAATTAAAGAATTCCAATTAAAAGTTTACCGATCCGGAAAAAATCAACGACTAGATACTAAGCACAACTACAGCTACGATAAAAACGAACGTATAAAACTCACAAAACACTTTTGATTGCAATAGACCCGTACGAATGGAAATTTCCCCTTGGTTTCATTAAAATTGTATGCTTTCCGGCCGGACGCTTTATTATTCATCGAAGTGGTGAATGGGTCGATAACTCAACGGGAGATGTGAGCTCGAGAAGTTCAATAGTACCAATTGTGCGTGAATATTTCGCATGAAAATATCAACTAAATATTCTTTGAGTGGGTGACTCCGCCGCTGGTTTCAGGAATGGTTGTTTAAACAATTATTTACAGTGAGAGTATCGGGGTTACTCTTTTTCGATTCGTATTCGACTTCTCGTTGCCTCTGCTTTCATACGTCAGTTGGTATGCTCCAGTTATCATTCAATTGTACAGATAACGAGACAAGAACAATGAAAACAATGAAACGGCCAGCTGAGCACAGCCACAAAAGCGTAACCTCAAGGTTGAATCTCACTGTAGTTCCATCAAGCAAAGCAGAGAAGATGGGTGCAAACTCAATTTAAATTTTCTTTTCTTTTATCAAATTTCATTCAATTTTATTCGAATCTCGAATAGCCTTACAGCAAGGCAGTCCTGACATTGTTTGCTTTACAACATTAAATGAAAAATCAAAAATGTGGAAGAAATCAGTCGCGACAAAATTGTGTCAATTTCCGAACGCGAACGCTTTGTCGCCTGTCGTACGGGTCCAGGACAAAAAACAAACCAAAAATAAAACAAAATTCGTGTCTTACAAACTAGTTTCATTATTATACCTGGGATACTGTACAGTTGATCTGAAGGATAGGGATATGAAGGTCCTATACCACCCCTGGAACCAGATCTCAAAGGTTTTGCTGGAGCGCCTACACAAACAAAAGAATAAAAGAAGAGCGCATAGGTTTTGATCGGAGTTAAAGGTTTATTCTTAAAACAGGAATTGACTGGATACCAGTGAGACTTTGATGTGGGAAATAATCGAATTAATAAATTTGTGTGACCATCAAATCAATATTGAAGAGACCAATAAATTAGTTTGAAAGAGTAGCGATATGAAACCATGTATTTATGTCGTACATGAACAGAAAAGAATAGAACGAAAAGACGATTGAACTTTTTGAATTGTTAGTTCGTTTGAGGTTCTTCGTGGCAATTCGCCACTGTCAAAAATTCATGAGTTTCTTCAGTGTCTTTTGAGTTTCTTACTAACCCGGAAACTCGTTTTCCTTCACTAACGCTAGAGTTAAAACTCGTCTTCGCTGGTAAACTACAAACGACACCCAGTTTGAAAATAAAAATCCCCAAACCAGTACGTAAAGTGCTATTCCGTTTTAGGTTTTCACGTAGAATGTTCTACGTATCCACGGTGGATTTAAATCATTACCGCTTCACAAAATAATCAATAACTTTAGCGGTCATTCGTTGACATGTGTAAATTGAATTCTAAATGAACAAAAAGCTTTAAAAGCCACCCGGACCTATGCAGAAAACATAAATGTTTAATATCTGGTAAAATGTTCAAAAATTAAATTTCCTGGAATATTGTTCGCAAAAGAGAACTAACATCGACACAAATTCATGGTTTCATCGAATGTCCTTTTTTTAAAGGTATAATCCTCTGGTGTAATCCCTCTTTACCTTTTTTTTCTGCATTTTACAATATCAAATGCATGCAAATTGGATGTATATACACACGTTTCCATGCAGGCAAACAACTGTAATGCATTCATGTTAAAAGTCCATTTAAGTACTGAGTAGATGGGATACTCTGATATTCCTCTCTTTGGCTAAAATTTTTACCCAGAGCCAAATGAAAAATTACGTACGGAGATAGGGAAAATGAAAAATGATTGGATTTGCCAGAGTCAGGTTTAATGTTATAATATTATCCCATTCCGAGTCATTTAATTTGAAATTTTATAGAAACTGGCTATATATGCTATGCAGTCTAGTTTGCCAGTTATTTATGCGATCATTCGATTAATTTTATAATTTCAGTTGAACGAAGTTGGAACGGAATTATACTTTGTAATATGGGTTGAACGACGCCGTAAAAAATAGGAATTCGTGGTCGAAGTTTTATTACGATTGTTTACGATTGTAAATCTTAGATGAATATAAAAGACCAGCTAATCAATGGAAAACGCGAACAAAAAAATCGAAAAACTAAGCTTTATTCAAATTTATGAAAAAAAGAGATAGTAGAAGCTGAGGTACACATCTGAATTTAATTTAGATCGATCGAATTCGAGTAAGTACACCGAACTGATGCTGTATTCGATTTCAGTGGATTTTGAGTTTTTTTTTTTAAATCGTTGGAGTTTTACCATAATTTGATTCTGAAATTTTAGGGAGCTACGATGGTAGCTTCGTTTAACAAACTGTCGAGTGTCTTGACGTTGTTTCTGCTTTAAAATTTAAAAAAATGATTTTTTTTAGATGGAAGTAGATACAGCGGATGTCGGTAATATTTAGACATGAATTTACTCCAGTTGTTTTTCAGCTGATCACTCATCCAAACAATACGTTTCGCCCGTAGAAAGACGTCTGAGCAGTTTTGTTTGTATGAGCAGATCAGCTGGGAAACAGCAGAAGTAAATTCTTGTCTAAATTTCACTGACGTCACCTGTTCTTAGTCGTTTCATAAAAAAATGAATCGCTAGACACTGTCTATTTGGAAAACTCGTAAATAAATTTCAAAGTTTTCAATTCCGGATGACATCCAGTTGCATATTTACCATCTACCAGATTCATTACATCTCGTCATCTGATGTCGATCTTAAGGATTTACAGTTTATTAATTATTTATCGATGCTAACCACACTACGGTTAGGTGTAATAATCTACCCATTGTAATGGCATCATTGTGTTATTCCGTTCCTAGCTTATTATGCACATTTCTGGATCGAAAATAAACTTTCATGCACTTTGCTATTCAAAAGAAAATCAATAAACTTGGCAGTAAACTTATCAACACAATTATTCGTCTACGCTCTACGAGTAAAAGAGGTACAGAGATAGAGACGGAAGAAGATTACGAGCTCCTTTTTAATTAACAACAAACTTTACTCACCGACAACATTTTTATTCCTATCGCTATACATTCCTCGAGGCAGCGTCTGTGCAGCTCCGACATAATATGGAGCTTTGCTTCCCTGGAAGTGAAGAAAAGAAAATATTTATGAATGGAAGTCACTTTAACAGCAAACGGTGCATATAAAAAAATATATCAAGAAATTAAAGCAGCTAATTAGTGAGTATATATGTGTGTATCAGAGCGGAAAATCTTTGACAAAACTTTCGTTGACGCGACAATGTAGATGGAAAGGTGTTTCTTCTCTTTACGATGTGACTAACAAATTGCAAATTGTCACAAATTATATCTCGTTTGCGATATTTTCTGTTTATGTTTTATCTTTTAGTGAAAGTGGCGCACTTAATTCGGTTGGCTGGTCGGAAACGAGACAGACAAAATATTTATTTTTTACAGTTTATTTTCCTGTCTGGATTTATTTAGATTTGATTTTAATGGAGCATTTGAAAAATGTCTTTCGTTAAACGTAAACGCGAATTTATATCCAAGTACGTAGCCAGCAAATACCGCACCGAATGTGCCCTTAAATTTAAGCTAAATATAATTTTAAATCGACCATTGGACTCTGACAGATAAAATTGTTTATGATACGACAGTACCCCGGTATAAGTTGCACGCACATTAACTTGTGTAGAATGAAACACATGCTCAGACAGTCTGTAATTGGTAATTTTATGTGCAATTACAAAATGTTATTTGCTGACGACATTGTCTGCCTCATATTCTATTAGGACAGAGCGATAAAAATAATGATGTTGAAGAGATAGACGATTGAACAAATGTTATTGAACAAAATGATTTTTTTTAAAGATAAGTAGCTTCCACCTGACTCATCTATAAGGGTAATCATCGGTTATCGACAGCAACAACAATAAAGGAACGATAATATCCCGTAAGTGCAACCTTTATAGCAAAAAGTATGTAGAAACGAATGAACTAACAGATTATGTACTAATATAGACGCTGTTTTAAACAGTTGAAGTAAAAGATTCGTGAAAACATTTTATTATATCGACACAAAGTTGTGGTTTTGTATTGGTTATGTTTTCTAGTCGAGATGTTCTACAGCTTTGGATTAGCCGTTGGAGCAACTCGGAGTGGACAGTCCCAGATCCGAGGCCGAAACAGTTCTCGATTCGATAGTTAGACTATCATCAACCGATGAACGTGGAACGGATATAGGAAGAGTCTTAACTTTGGTGGTGCGAATGTTTACTCAACGATATTCTACATGAAAATGTGGTAGGAATCTGTACATGCTACCAGAATGGAACTAGAGTTTTTTTTTGGTAAATCGCTTCTCCCCTGGTAACAATGTTCGTTGACGAAAAAACTAAATTCCAAAATTTCCAACTCGTAATAGCACACTACTTACCAAACGGAACAAATTATGGAAATGGTGCTTTTTGTGTGAAGTTTATCGTTCCGAGGCGGTACCGAGGCCGGTAAACATACAAGAAGACATTTCCATCATTTCTGCCTTGGTAAGTGAGCTATTTTGCTCAATAACTTGAGGTAAAGTTGTGCCCCCGGGAAGTAAATAGTACTTTATCTCACGTTTATGAGTAACATATTTTAGCCGGAATGAAACAATTGCAATGAAAACGAAATGTTCTCGAGTTGACATGTTTCTCTTGGGTTACAGATGAAAAAAAATTGTAATTTCAAGATATTAATGTTGCTCATAAAATAAAGACAAATAAAGACAAAGCGAATGTAGCACGTGGCGTAACCTTAAAGGCTTTGTACTTAAAGTCAACTTAACTTCCATCGTATAAATTCAGTTGAATAAATAAAACGCCTACAACATACTTGACCAATGATTTTCGCACTTTGTATTGCTCAATAAAAAAAACACAAACTTTCCCTTTCAAATGCTATACTGTACAATGTACATCTATATAAATATGGTCGGGGGTATGAGTCGGAGCTGAGTAAATATATGCCTTTCCTTAAGTGATAAATATTCTTCCATTCAGAGCGAAGACATTTTTATTTTTTTGTTGTATGAAACGAACCGGAAGCATCTCTAAAGTTTTTATTTGCTGTTTCGGTACATTATGGCACAGCACAAAGCGATATATTTTATTGGATTTCTCTTTATATTAAAAATATTGTGACAGAATATGTTGTTTATGGAGTTTATTAGGTTGTTACAAGAAGAGATGCAGTCGAATGATACACCAAGTAATAATTAATTTGTGCGACCAAATAACGTGGATATACTGCAGACCTTCAATTATATCTATCCTCAAATAGAGTCTGAGCAAAATGTTTAGTTGATTAGCTGTAAGCGACAACACCGACAAAAACAAGGTATGAGCTCTAGAAGAAGCCGATGTCGTTTTATATTGCAAAATTTATGTTAAAACAAATGAAGTAAAAGATTTGATTTGAATCTAATACAAATAAATTGAAGTAATAGATTCGAAAACCTTATGATTTCCGTCTGAGCAAGATATACACTTTCGTCTTGACCTGAGCAAGCACTGCGCTAATTGCATAGCGTGAAAGAACAATCTGTAAGTCGAATATCAGAGGCAGTTCTTTTTTTCTCCACTTCTACGAATCGATTCAAATTTCTAAAGTCAAAGTACTAGGCTAGTCGAATATAAAAATAATATGAACATCAATGATATGGACATCAAAAACCTATTTACCCTTTCAATCATTTGCATATCTTTCCAGTTTATTGGCGACCAACGTATAAAACATACGAAACTGTAATTTATCATGGTTAGGTGTCCGCACAAGACATTTTGTAGTGTGAAATGTGATTTGTTGCGGAGTGTGTGTGTCAACCAAACCCAATTATTTTTTGCTGTGTCCGTGTGTGGTGTTCAAGCTACGATTTTTGTTCGACTTTGTTTTTTTTTTCTTAAAGAAATTTATGGGTCCCATTGGAATCGTTCTTGGGAACATAATCGTAAACAAAGAAAATTTGAAAATTCATACGTAGGTGTGAGGGTGTGATGGTTGATCATCCATTATTTTATACGCATGGAAATTTACAGCCAAGTGGAAATTGCTTTTCCTGTTTAAGTTGAACAAAATGTTCGGTGAGAGGGAAGAAGAGTCTTCCTTACATAGGAAGCCACTATTAAATGGAAACTTCGTGAAACAGCATACTCATTTTATACAGGAATACATTCATGGCGGAAGGTAAAGTTTTGACCTAATGTTGTTCCGACACAAGTTAGGAGTTTGAAATGACGCGGATCACTAGTTATCTTAACCTTCACTAACACCGTCGACAAGAATGAGCGTTGATCTCTGGTTGGTCTTGACGAAATGTTGACAAAAATTTGTAAAATGTATATTTTTAACAATTAATATCATTTATACATCATTAGAAATAATATAAAAAATTTCATCCAACTTTGCTGTACTGTCAAACGTCCCCATTACTCTTGCAGCGTTGGTTCTTTGTATGGCAATACTCATTCGGTGTTTCAAGTATTGCTTCGATCTTTTTTCCCCTGTAACTACGTGAATCAGTTTTCCTAATTTATCGATGAATTTAACAGCTTCTTCACACCATGGTCCCAATGTCTCGCAGGCGAAAGGCAGAAAGATGTAGTTGTCCGATATCAATTTTTTATAATCATTTCTTTTTTCCGTCGCTGCTCTATTTGCCAAACTGCCTGTCTTTAACGAAGAAGAATGAAGATATGAAGGAGCAAGTGCATCACGGATAGTTGCGTCCCATACGAGCATTTTGCCATGACTCCATGGTATTAAAGTGACGCCGTCTGCTCTCTTTCCGTTGTCTCGAAACAGTGGCGGCTCTAATTTCGATGGAAAATAAGCAGATTGAAGACCTCTGTGTATGATGTTGTTGAAATCGCTATGACATGGGAAATTGTGGAAAGCTGCTTAAAAACAATAAAAACGCAGCAAAAAAACATAAAAGAATTGAGCCTGAGCTCCAAAAACAAAAGTGAAATCTGTTCACGTACTCACGATTCTCACGTAACTCATCCAATCATCAACCCATCAACTTTCCAGGCAGCGAAAATCCTTTTATGCATCTTTGGCTTATTTGTTCATATTTTCTCTAATTTACCAATAATAGCTAAAAGCTCCCTTCATTTCTACCTGCACGTTCAAACGGAAATTTAAATTGAAAAGGCAGTAGGTAAGGCAAATCGATATAAGAGGAATAGCGAATCCATTTGCCATTTTCACAGTCGAACGAATTCTCATCAACCGAAAGAGTGCAACAAAAATATCTTAACGATGCACAGTTGAGACGTTAAGTAGCGTTTCTTGAAGATGCAAATTCGAGAGAACTGAAAATATATTGGAATTTGCAAATGGAAACTTGTTCGGCGCACCCATTGAATAGGAAAATGAACAAAGCTAACGAAGGAATTGAACTTAATTTAATGTTTAAATTTGAACAATTTGAATGGCCACGCAATCTTCCGCTTAAAAATCGACCACCATGAGTCGTCTTCCAATTCGATTTTCTTCACTTTGTTTGTCCCATCTTGTTCACATTCCTGCTGTTCGTGAATATTGGTGACAGCGATATTGATACTGGACATGGACAAACCTTTAACTCTCATCGCTGGCTCTAGTTCGGTATTATCAAAATTGACATCGTCGATGTTTAAGTAAAACGACACGTGATTAAACAGATCGTCAACGAATTCATTAACAATTGGCTAAAGGAGAAAGGCAGATTAATCAAACCCGGTAAGCAGACTGAAAAGTCGATAACTCACAGATACACCAGACACAGCACAATCGTTCGTTGACGAAATAACAGTTTCTTTTACAACATTCCCACTAGAACTCGACGCACACAAATGATCTCCAGCCTCAAATTTCATTGACATTTTATTTTCTTCCGTTTTTGACGGTTTTTTGGAATTTTTCGCAACGATTCCTCGATGAGTGTAATTGGTTTCTAGAAAATACATGGCTCTCGACTTTAAAATATGAATGTTTGATTGTTCAAATCGTTTTCTCGCTTGCTATTTGTTTATTACTGTTTGGTATGGATGGTGCTTGATGCTGCACTGAACACTCAGCGAAATCCAATAAATTCGGCAAATATACTCCACTACAATAACATCATTACGGTCAGCACACAATTTAGTTTCATTTTCTCAACAATGCGTTTTATTCTTTTCGGTGGAAAATGTTTATTTTGTAAACAAATATAACACAAAAAAGATAAATAGATTTCAATAAAGGCGACTGTTGTGTGCTGATTGCTGATAGAACGGCAAATTGAGAAAACAAGAATAAGAAAATAGAAAAACGCAGCAATGAAAAGTGTCTTTGGTTTCAATGTAGTGGTGCTATCATCGAAATTTTGCTTGACATTTCGTGTTTTTTTTTCCAATGTCCTATCATCTATAATATAAAGTTTAATGTTGGTCTGTTTACCCAGACGAAATGTCCAAGAGACTTGAGGAAAAGTTGTGAAGAACGCGCGATTTTCTTTCACTTCCATGCGTCATTTGACGCGTGAAATTTTGCTTGCCTGTTTACGATGTGGATGCATTGCTTTTTTTCATTCAGGCTGACCGAAAAGTCACATTTTTGAATTATTTTCATACAGTGAGTAAATCTCTAAAATGTTTGATTTCAGTATATTTAGCTAATCCTTCTGTCACATCTTTTGACAGCTTTTTACGTTTTAGTACGTTTTCTCTCCCAGTAGCAAAAACCCAATCCCAGCAAAAAAATAAACTATATCGAATGCCGCAAATGCATTTGAAAACGAACATTCGGTGAAATACTTTTTTATCACACCAAATGTTTATCATTTTATACAAATATGTTCATCTTTATAATAACATCGGTGAAAAAAAACCTAATTTTATCATGCAAAAATATAGATAAAAATTGACAAAATTGCCGACCACAAAAATATGTCGTCGATTCTCATGCATTTTTTATGCATAGCAAAAGAAGACAGGATCAAGCAACGTAATATTTTGTCTCACATAAAAGTTCAACTTTCTTGTAAGACAAATATTACGTTGCTTGTTCCTGTCTTCTTTACCTATGCATAAAAAATGCATATAAATACCCGCGAAAAAAAATCGCCCATTCAAACTGCGAAAACAAATACACAAAATTTGCAGATAAAAATCGCAGGATTGAATCATAAAACAAACTTGCAGGTTTGAGTTGAGATCCAACTTAACTCAATTCCTAACTTTCTTCTCGCCATAAAAGCGTGTTGTTGGTTCCTAGGGAATTCATCCTTTTACGAAATGTAACGTGCAGGAGTTTAGTTCGTCCCTACAGAATTCATTTTGCGAAATGAATACCAATTTTCATTGCACATAAAAAGTGTTTTAACACGCTGAGCGATCCGGCCCATTGCCCCGGAGCGAAGCGGAGGGCCGCAATGCGATCCGGGCGCCGGAACGGTGTCGGTAACTTAGGAGTTATTTTTTTCTCTCGCACCGTCTAATAATTAGTCCTTTTACAAAATAACACGCTAATAAAATTTCAGACAGAGAAATACTCCGCCTTAAATGGTGGACATGTATCTCATTTCTATCGGTATTTTATTATTTTTTATCACCATCCTTTTTTATCTCCGTTTTTCAATTTTTTATCTACCGTTTATTGAGATCGCTTCCGAATGAACAGGTGAATCGCCCTCGTGTCTTAATTACGCATCTACAGTACTTCGCACTCAATGTAATAAATAACTAAATTTCAACTAGTCGGATCTTACTAAAACAAACTGCCGGTTTGTAGCGCGCGATCTCAGGATCCTGGCGCTAGTTTTATGCAACTCAGCTCAGCATCATAATTTTCGAAATCTGCGGACCTTAGATGCATAAAAGTAGCATAAAAGGTTCTACGAATCTCAATGCAAAGTGCTTTATAAGGCTTACTATGTGTATTGTGCACTAGGCCTACGGCCTAGAGTCACAATTACTCATCTAAGGCCCGTTAATCGATGTCCTTCAAGACTTTGAAATCATGATGTGATGATAACAAAAAAAATACAAAGATAGATATATACTGCAAACTCTAATATTTTCCGGAATTTAAATTTTAAAGGTTTTTTTCATTTTGTCGTTTTTTCACACTTTAGTGATTTTTTTTTGCGATTTGTCAATTTTTGAGAATTTTTGTAGTCGCCAAAAAAAAATCGTCAAAGTGTGAAGAACTGCCAAGAAAAATAGCCAAAGTGTGAAGAAACGCCAATTATTTGATTTTTTTACTTTTTGTCGTTTCTCCTTTGGCGAATTTTCTTGGAGAATTTTCTTGGCGTTTCTTCACACTTTGGCGATTTTTTTTGGCGATTTAAAAAATTCTCAGAAACTGACGAATCGCAAAAAAAAAATTGTCAAAGTGTGAAGAACCGCCAAGGAAAATTGCCAAAGTGTGAAGAAACGACAAAATGTGAAGAAACGCCAACATTTTTTTTTGGCGATTCGACTTTGGCGATACTTCACGGGAATTCTCACAAGCTAAAAAAAACTTTTAGTCCTAGGTACTATTTTGACGCGTGAGAATATTTTGGAGGGAAAAATATATTTTTTTAATGTGTTATTATAGCAATCCCGGCCACAGCCGGGGATACTCCACTAGTTCGTATATAAATATCAATACAGATAGTATAAGTCTGATACAGATTTAGTAGATAAAGTTTAACGTCTTTTACGAAAAGTAATCCGTTTCAATGGGCGGAAAAATGTCAGTATAGTGGATTCATATTAAAAGACCCTTTCATCCTTACAGCTTTCAGCTCCCTATATACATTCCTTATCAAATTATAACTTTCGGAACTTAAAAAATAGGTCACCGAAGCTTTAAAATAACTCGTTCAAGTAACTGATCTCATATATCTTCACTTCACCATGTTACTGTAAATCTAGTGACATGTCCAACATGCCAGAGGATTATTGTATTGCTTATTTAAGCGCCATAAGCGTATAAGCAGCACACACAAAGTGTTGATAAACGTCACCAACGCGCACCAATGACACCGTCTAAATCAATGGCAAATTTAATAAAATGTGGTGACCTACACGGGAATCTGATAGGAATAACAGTTCACAAAGTTGAATGGGAAGAATAGGAACATTAAATTTATCTGTGTTCCTCGTTACTCGTAACCAATAAAAAAGATGTTTTGTCTTTTTTCTATCTCATGGCAATGAGCCATACAAACAACAAAAAACTCTCGCACAAAGAACACCTCACTCTTTTTCAAAACGATTGCTAGTTTTCAATGGAAAATTTAATGATATTTTAATGTATACGATCCAATCCCTCTGAAAGCGACATTGTAACCAGTATACGGTTACAACTTTATACGTTTCAAGCGTAGTGAAAAGCGTGGTATATATTTTGTGTAGTGGCAAATTTTATTGTAAAACATTTTTTATCCGAAACTGGGTATTTTTGTGCAGTTCATTCGACAAATGTATCATTTATGTGGAATATTTCATTTTCTTTTTTTCATGGAAAATCGATAACATAAATCGTAGAAAATCAAAAGAATGGAAATATGAGTCAAGATTTATGTGATTTTAAAAGATACAGTGTCATTGTAGTAAAGATTTCCTTTGATGAAGAGGTCTTTGAAGTGATAGTGTTTTCGCTGAAACAAATATACATCGAGGTATCAGATATCACAGTGAACGACAACCATTTGTTCTCAGTTCTAGGTATTGAGTAACTATCTGGTGAAGTCGATCTTCATGCATTCTTCTCTATATTATTGAGCTGTACATCTCAAAAATTGTCATGAAAGTGTTGAAACTGAAAAATTCAGGTCAGGTCAGGTTATGGCCCGAATAACTTGAAATCTGAATTGAACCTATGATCGGTTATTACCTCAAATATTTGTGAATTACTTTCATAATTGGCTTCGTAATATGATGAAAAACATTACAACTCACAAATCTCAAGTCTATCTGAAAACCGATTAACATTGGTCCTAGTCTTCTGAATTAACCTGAACAATGACTTAAAACATCGGACCAGGGCAGGCCTTGACTTGACTTTTTTTTTCAATTTTATATGACCTGACCTGTCGTAAGAATACGAATACATCTATGCCTATCCCTTCTCGAGAACATTACCTTATTTTTATGATAAGACCAATTCCCAACAGTCCCATCTAAAAACCAAAAACAACTTTTCCAATAATCGATTTGGATTTTCTTGACCCAGTTCTCCAATTTATAATATGCCATCCAAACGAGTAGCCGTTCCTATATCTACCTAATGTATGACACTAATCCGTTTTACCTGGCCATCACCTTTCACATTACCTTAAAAAGCATTTTCCAATTATCTGCCGTAGGTAACAAAAATAGCAAGTTTTGAATTTGGATTTTTTCAATATTTTAAACGTGAAAGTTATGGCTTCATTCACCGATAATTCCAGTGGGTCTAATGTTAAATGCACATCACACACTTGACATTTCTATCGAATTTGTTACTTCGATTGTATGTACAAAGTCTAATCAACGTAATGGTAGAAAATCTTCTACTTCATTAGTTTGAACATACATTTTGCTGTATTAGACAACACTAGCCACAGTTTACAACCACTGTCTCTAACACATTATTTGCCATCAGGGAAATGTTTATCACGTTGAATACAGTCCTGCATGATTCCATTATTTTTTTAATTTACAAGCGCATCACGGGTGCGAGACTTAAAAAAAAAAACTTTTCATAAAATGTCAACAAAAACCACACGTAATGTATACACTCAAAACCATTTTTCAGATTTTTATTTCACATTTTTCTACACAAAACTACACTAACTGCACCAGGTAAACTCCGGTAAATTGACTTCATTCCTGTACATACTTGTGCGCGTGTAATAAGCATCGACTTTAGGGCTTCATAGTGTTTTGAGAAATAGAAGATTATGGTGACTGAGCATATAATTTTCGGTTGAGGGTTTTCATTTATTTTCATTTTTTCTTCTTCTTCTTCTTCTTCTTCTCTTTTCTTCGTCAGCTTATTGTGTACATAATTAAATTTTCCAGTTTTTTATTGTGATTTTTTTTCCGCCAGGATATTTACTTTTTGGGTGTCTCGTGTAGAAAAATTTATTAAATCTTTTGTTGCGTAATCCATAGCTTGGGGGATACTGAACAAGAGAAGCAATTTATTCACCGTTTACCGGATACATTTTGTTGGAGGGGGTGTGGGGGTTGTTTCTTTTTTTTTCTTTTTTTTTTGATTGGAAATACGATTGAACAGCCGATAACGAGACTCAATGGTAGAAATATACACCGACTGAAATCTCTATTTTTTCGCTTTGAGACATATTTCTACTTTCTGAATTTCGATTACTTGGACACTGGTGACATCATACCCGATTAAAAGATTCATTCAACTCAATTAACAAATCTTCCGTTCCATATACAATCAATTGATTAATTCGAAAAAGCTGAAGTGTTCTTTGTTCCAATGTGAGTGTGTGTACGTACCGACTCGAACGATGAATTAATTTCATTAAGTTTTCGGTCAATAAATTGTGCCGTTTCCATTAAAAGAAGCTTAGGAAGAGTTAAGAAATGAGATTAGAAAATCGTACTGTGCTCTTGTGGGAGTTTATCGTTGAATAAAATATATCGTCTTGACGAAGGGAAACCCAGGAAAGTTTGCGAGAAAGACGTGCAGCAGTTGTTGGTAAGAAAATAGAAAAAAAAAGTAGAAACACAACAGCGATACAATCCCTCAAAGAGTAAATGTAACGATCCATTTTATTTGAATTCTTATAAAAGTTTTATTTTTCTCGTCAGTTGTATAGGTATTGTATAGTGGATGAGTACATAAAAATGCCAATTGAAATTTTCTCAGCTTATTTAAGATTATATGTCAGTTGAAGTGGAAATAAAGTTTATAAATATTTAATGGAAGTTGATACAAATGCCATGCAGCAGGAAACAAAATCTATCTGAAATAGTGTTTCCAAGGTGATTCTTTCAAACAGACAAATAGGATGGATGAAGATGAAGTAGATTTAGATTGTCTGTCTTTAGGATTATGATTACAAGTTCTAAGCTGCATGTAAGTGGACGTGAGTTTTGGAAATGGATACAAATTCGATTGAAGGTCTTTTTATCCAAAGTAAAAGTTGGAGATTCAGTTCACGCCCACCACCCACTTTCGACTTTTCCAAAATTCCTTCAACTAAGAAGCAGAATTCTCGCTATACATGTTCGTAGGTAAAATAGCAATAGTTTTGCGTGATCTATATGATAAACGAATGGTCCTCTCAAACTGATAAATTACAAAAATCAGTTGTGCGAAAAACCCAGTGCCATCTACATTGTACTGTACTGGAACGAAGTTAGTAAGAGTCGATTCAGTCAGTTTACTTGAACCGGTTCAGTCGGTTTACTTGAACCGGTTCAGTCGGTTTACTTGAACCGGTTCAGTCGGTTTACTTGAACCGATTCAGTCGGTTTACTTGAACCGATTCAGTCGGTTTACTTGAACCGATTCAGTCGGTTTACTTGAACCGATTCAGTTGATTTACTAGAACCGATTCAGTCGATTTACTTGAACCGATTCAGTCAGTTTACTTGAACCGGTTCAGTCGGTTTACTTGAACCGATTCAGTCAGTTTACTTGCACCGATTCAGTCGGCTATGTTCTGTTCACACATCTGACACTCGATTTAAATCTGTCTGCATTTGAGTCTCACATTGGAATCTCACACTGGAACTATCACACTATGGAGTTTACTTCACTAGTATACCGTTCACAATTTCCCCGATTATTTCCGCAGCTTTTCATTTCCCATTCTTTACGAAAAACGAATACCAAATTAAGATGAAAGTCATCGTAACAAACGTGAACTACACAAATGAATTTAGAAATTCGAAAATCCCAGCATTTGGAAATGGATCAATATTTACATTTGTACTCAGACGGCTGGCATTGCGTCAATATTACCTTTAGGAATGTTTGATAAAATCTGACTTTTTTTTACCACGGTATCATTGATCAGATTGAGCGTATAGAATGACTCCCCCCAGCACACGGCGTAATAGGAATAACATTAAAAGTGATATTATATTGTGACAATGACGATGATACTCTGGTTTTGTTCAACAATATAAAACCCACTCAAGGCTTGACATTGATGAATGGAATTGTATTTTTTTTCTCTGACTCTCTTTAATAACTGGGAAAGGCACTACGCTGTAAAATTCTTTCCCATCGTGATGTACGCATCTCCATATAATAATCCAAATGATAAAACAAGATAAAGCTCTTTGGAAAATCAAAAGGAGAAAAAGGCAAGCACAAAATGGTTACGTAGATAAATTGAATGCTTGCGAAATGTAAATGAAAATTGTTTAAGAAAATTTTTCCGTAAAAAAAACACCGAGAAAATGCGAGACGGTTTTCTTATTGCTTTTAATTCTCAAACCAAAATTCGACGAAACTGATGTCGGAGAAGTAACACTTTCGGATCCAGTTAAATCAACGAGATAATAATAACCCTCGAAAAGCGAGCAATAACTTTAATTGTATTCTCACCGTTTCCTCTAATTTAATTCACCATTTACCCATTTCAAAATCTAAACATTTTAATTACTTAAAACTCATAAAGAACGTGGGGCTCTTTTCCAATCGATTTTGTTTGTTCACCTCTCTTCCATATTCCGAAAGTTTTCCAACGGCACACCGGCAACGCAAAGTGTATACTAAATACGAAACGTTTCACTTTATTTCGTTAAGACAGCAGAGAATGAAAGTTAATCACATCATGTAAAACGATAAAAATTACGAGCAACAACGACCTCTCTTTTCTTTACGATTGATTAATGATTACCGAGAAAAATATAACCGGCAAAAACACTCAACGAGAACGCGCGGTGTAATGATGACCGTTGCTTTAATTCCTTGTTTTATCATAATGCATTTTACGTAATATAAATTTAATTTTTTTTTTCGGCTGATGTTGTTGGGTGTGGCAGCTTCGGTGTTCGTCAAATTAATTAAGGATAAATTTTTGGAAATTATAATCCCTTGGAGTGGCTTAGTGATACGGCTCAAGGGAAAAGCGGTTACACGTGTCTGTTAAAACTTTGAAGACCTTTTAAGAGTTTTGGTAAAATGAAAATTTGCGTCTCTTTCAAATATTCTTATTTACTCTTCATCAACATGTGTAGGATGTTTCCCCATCTGGTAATTTAAAAATTTATCTGGAAACAGTCGGAGGAAAAAACCGACATGACTTCGAACAGATATTGGAGTCAATTATTTGAAAATCGATGATTAAAACATGATTGATTGAAATGCGTATTATGTTGTCGAAAATCGTTTAAAAAGTTGAGCTGTACTCAGTGACTGTACATTTGTGCTAAATAGAAGAGACATATTCACATATCGTCACGTCATATCAAAACGGCTAATCATCTGTCGTCGGCAATCACCTTAGTAAGCGACGACATCAAGATAACGTGTTCTTATATAGTGAAATGTATGGCAAACCAAATGAAATTACCATTTAGGTCGACATATGCTTGCCATTCCCTAAAAAAGTCTAAGCGTCATAAAAAAGCGTTTGCTTTTTGGTTACGTCTTACGAAGTACGACAACAACAAACATTTGTTAATGAAAGTAATAATGAAGTAGTAGACCACCTTGCATCAATGTCTTTAAAATTTCTATTTCCGATCAAGGGCCCTCTCAATAGAGCAAACTGACAAATTAAAATGAGAAATCATATATTTGAATGTGTGTGTGACAGCTCCGTGTACAGACAGTGCACGGGACTCCTAATGTCAAAAATAAAGGGACTCATAATGTCAAAAGCAAAGCAAAGTTGACGTTTTCGTGTAAGTGGTGTGTGTGATACAATTTTTCAATGAATTTTGGGTCATAATTCCTCTAGGTAGTCTACCTCTATGTTTCCGATATTGGAGTTGTTTTGCTTTGTTTTTGTTTTTTGTATACGCTCATGCAACTTGATATAAAAGAATCTCCACATCAGAACAAAAATCACTTTCTGTGAGTGTATTTTCCCAGGTCTCTCGAAAAATATAGAAGAACACAAAAAGATATATCAAGCACCCAGTACGATCTGTATATAGCTACAGCCTACAGCCTACAGCCATTGTACAGAATAGAACGTGTCATCAAAAATATGCAGTTAATGACCGGAAACGTGGAACCGGATCCTCGACCAGGCCAAGGCCCATAAGTGGCTGTAGCGCCGGAAAAGTAAGTAAGTATCATAAATATGCTTGGTAAAGTCAGGGAATGTGTTATATAGAAAGAGGCATGTAAAAACTAGTGAAGTAAAAGATTTTGCATCAAATGTTAAAGAAAGAAGTAAAAGATTTTACGAATAACCGATGTACTTGCTGCTTGAGAAACGTTGAACAGATGATTCTAGGATAATATTCTAGTAATAATAGCAAGTACATTGAGTATATCACGGACTGCTTTCGAATATTTTACAATATAAAAGGACCGGGTTTCCCGGACGTGGTAGTTTATCTTTTTCTTTTCAAATCTATTTTTCAAAATGTGTATTTAGCATCGAAAAAAGGAAGAAAGAAAACCTCAAAATATGCTGTTCCTTCGGTTCCGTTATTCGACATAAATTTCGTTGGGTGGATAACAATTTGCAGAAAAATGTTTATTAAATTCGCTTGATGCATGAGAAAAAGTTTACCCATTCGTTGTCATAGAATCAAGAAATATTTCGAGTAAAAAGATCCAAAATGTTTAGCCTTGTACAGAAAGAGCTCCTTTCGTTTCACAGAAAAATAATTTAAAACAAAAGAAAAATCAAACTGCGAAACGTGATTGAATTAAAGAAAAAAGAAACAAACGAAAAACTGTGAAACCTGTTGTTATGTTCCGTAATTTACTTACCTTGCCCTTATGTATATGTTGATGTTGATATTCTGAATCGAATTCCGGTTCACTGAAGTAGCTCTGAAAAGGGATTAGAGAAATATGTTGAACAATTGGTTGCGGAAAATTCTACAAGAAACTTGTGTATGTGTGTGAAGAAAGTCGGTTACACTACGTCGGTATTTTGTCTCAGACTATTCCTGCTTACAAAATTTGCTTTTTTAATGAACAGAATTTCAAATTGACACGGAAGAAACCACTAACAAGTGGAGAGGAAGTTAGTTAAATGTTGTCAGATTAAATCATTAAGTTGGAACCAGAAGGGCGGTTGAAAAATCCGATTGATTTGCTTATAATTTTGTAAAATATTATTTTCACCTGATCTTGATCCCAATGACCACCATTTGACGGAAGTGGTTGTGGCACTCCCGGTCCGCCAGGCAGAACTTGCGGTGCTGTTACTTCGTTTGATTCGAACAAACGTAGCACGGATCGATCACGTATTTCTCTAAGATGTGAACTGTGAACAAAACATTTCAAATGACATGATGAACGCTTTCAATGGTGTTGGTCATAGCCGAAACATACCGTACATCCTCAAGTTCATAAAACATATCTTTACTGGCATCGTGAATATAAATTTTAACATTAGGACCCTCCAGATAGGCCATGGTTAATTGTCTAGGAAATGATCGGACGAACAGCGCTCGAACCGTATCGATCGAAGTGATTTCGTTTGGCAGCAAGGCTCTCTTTGTTTCCGATCGATATTGCAAAAATACCAAACCTGTTGGATTAATAGATAAACGATCACCGGTTGCTCTTTTTCGGTTGTTAATTTCATTTTTGTTTTACCAAGAGGCCGTTCCAACGTTTTCGATGGGGTTCGTACGACTGGCAATGATGAACGCTGTTTTCCGCCGCGTCTGAAGCCAGTACTTGCTGTTTCCACTTCAGACATAATGCCGGGATCGTCATCGAATAAAGGTCCTTGGTTTACTTGCTGATAACCTCGGATTGGTTGACCCTATTTTGTAATGGACGGAAATGTTGCTTAATATTGAGTAGTTACACGGAAGACAGTCAATTTGAAAATTTAATTTTTGAAGCGTTCTACTATAGTTGCAGCATGACTAACTACGGATAATTCTGTGAAAAATTTCTATAAATTGCACTCAATATCTTTAGATTTACTAAGACTCGGAACATGCGACCCGTACCTGACTTGAACCCGAAAATGACTGAAATCCGGTCAGGCTCAGGTTCTAGTTATAAGAACCTAATCTGAACGTGATTTCAAAGTTTCAGATGAGGCTCTAAGTATATCTGAACCTGACCTGATTACAAAGTATTGATAGGTTTCAGACATGAAATCAGGGTTCAGGTCACGATTCGAGTCCTAATGTTTTTATTTGATCCAATTAAAATTCAAATTTTCGATTACGTATCCCAAACATCGACTTCCAAAGTAATCGGATTTTAAGTAGAGACACTTCTGTTCTCAATTTAGCATATATTCTGTTGAAGTACTAGATTTGACACAATTCAAATACGGCACATAGGATTGTTGAATCCAATTTAAATGATTGAAAAATTTTGAAAACGCCAAAAAAGTAAAAAGATATGTGCGAAGAGTGTCCCTATTTAACATAATTGGATTACTTCATTCGCAATCACCCAACTAAAAACCATTTTTCCATCAAACAAGCGGTGTTATCCATCCGAACTATCATTAATCTCTGCTGTGACAATACATTTTCAAAATTCTCTCACAGCTCGAGTAAAACGTTTTCCGATACGAGCAATTCTGTGACAGTTTAGAGTGACAAAATGGAAAGTACAACGCCAAACCATCAATCGATTCGGTGTGTGTAATATAACGACCGAGTTTTCGTTTCAATTTGAATAATGTCCTCGTCATGGTATTTGTGTTGACCATCCCTTTTAGAACTGTCACACAATGACACTAACATGGTGTATATATCATATACCACGTCTTTTACCCACTTTTATGCACGATTGCGAGTCACTTTAACAATAATTTGAAGAACAAGGAAAATTCTTGCAAAATATGTCTTTACGTTCGTGTTGTCACGTCATTTATTTAGCTATAGCATAATGCATGTAATCTCATTATAGTCGTTTTGCTAAGCCTTTCATTTGATTCGATGTTGACAATTTTAATTTATTACTTTCTTCACTAAGTAATGGAACCGGTTTTTAGTTAGGTGGTAAACTGCGAATGGATGACGCCCGCATACGCCAAACGTATTCGAAATGAAAGGGAGTGTCATATTGCGTGTCATATTCAATGTCCTTTCATTTCAAAATGTTTGGCTGCTTTGTGCTTATAGAAATTTTTGTTTAAATAAATAAATTTAAAAAAAATGAATTTTGCTTTACCTTGTTAGTGTTGAGACAAACCAACCGACACAACTTTTAAAGATGAAAAATCAAACAATAAAGCGTACGAAACATTACACCACGAGATGAATTAGAAAAGTATAAAAAAAAAACTTTTCATTGTTCTTAAACTTGAGATAAAGGAACAAACAATAATGATGGTAAATCATGCTGGTTAAGGTTAGTTCTTTGCACGAAATGTATATTCAAAATATTCTGAAGATGAATGTGAAGGAAACAAGACAATCTTTATGAAAAAAACCAACATGCAGCGTTTCTGTTAAATTAAGGAAAAACCCAACGAAACGTAAAAATCAATTAGTAGAGTTGCATTGTCTTCAATGTTTTCTTATAAAATTGTACCGAAACATTCAAAATGGGTATAAATACAAACAACGGAAACCTTGAGTCCTTTGTCAAGACTTTGTTTGCCCGGATTTCATGTACCAGGAAAACGTTTTCTTTTTTAGTTATAAGAGAACAAAAGTTTAACTCGGCGTATAGTCTTCAACCAAAAATGCGTTCCTCAGATTTACTACTTATTCGATTTAAATCAAAGAAATTAAATAGATTGATGAAAGCCGCGTATCAGACAGAACAGCGGAGCAATATCTCTAGCGATTTTTGGCATCCAATCCCAATTTGGATGGGGTTAATTTTCCTAAAAAAATATTTTTAATAAAATTCGGAAAAATGAAGGAAAATTATTGAAATGTGAAAAAACGTTTTCCCAAAAATAGTGACTGGTTTCGGATTCGAATTTTTTTAATTCACATTTGTCTGCATTTATCTGTCTAGTACATTGTTTTCCAAAGATCAGTCGAGATTTTGATCTGTATTGCCCTGTTCAGTACATATCTTCCATCAGTGATTCGTTTCGTTTCTTTGGGTTTAGTCCACAGGTACAATTGGTATGGGTGAATGGATGGAATTTATTCATTACTTCAAATTGAATTTAGAAGCTTGTTAGAACTACATAACGCACAGTATTCAGGTTCTTACAAAATTTCTACGCTGAAATATCAGATTATTATCAGACAATTTTTTCCATTTTGTAGTCTTTTTTACGCTTAAAATAGATACCTAACAAACAATAGAAGGAGTTGAAGATATACAGAGTTTTGAAACATTTCACAGACGTCTTTTATGGACAGTCTCTAATGGTCGATTGAAGACAGTTATTTTCGAAATAAAATCTTTTACATTTGGGTAAAAGAGACTGCCTGGGGTGGATTGGTACATACAAAGATATTTTTTCACTTATTTATTCAAAGAACTTACCGAAATATGGGACATTTCTATTCTATTAAGGCGAAGTTACGATTGTAACACAGCACTGGATATTTATCAAGAATGGGGACGTTTGAGAATTTCGTTTACTATCTGCTTCCATTTATGGTTTCTGATTCGATATTTTCTTGTGTTTCACAACTCATAAATCGCTAGTTATCCATGAAAATATGGCTTTCATGTGAGAAAGATTAGGTGCTAAGAACAACACTTACTTTGTTGACAATGTGCCGACATTTGTTTGTAAATGGCTACCTTCGGGCTTAGGATGTTTTATTGATTTCAGTCAAATGAACGATTTTGTTAATTTTACATTTTGTTCGAAAAGCCGATGGGATTTTTTTTCGAGATTTTAGCTTTGGAATCAGCTCTGATTTATTTTTTAAAACCAAACACTCAACCAATTCAATTCTTGAATAATTTATTTTTGTTTAAATACTCAAAACATTTACAAAAAAAACGAAAATTTTACAAAATACAAAACGAATAGTTCGTTTTCTCTCTATATAAACTATAAAAAAAACACCTTACGTGTACAACTCTAGTGCAAACGCTAAAAAACACTTCTAAATGAACGTGTGTACGCCATGTGAAACTTAATTCAAACCAAAACAAAATAAAATTTATTTGCTTTTCTATATAGATGTGTAACCAAAACTAAATTCAAACAGTTAAACACTCAAATATTGTGCAAAACAACAATTACCTTTTTCGTTTTTTGGGCTCGTGTTCCCATCTAGACATTCCGGTCGGGAAAAAGAAAATACACAATTACTGGTAGCGTGGTAGCAGATTTCTACTGTTAGTGTTAGCAATGTTTTTTTGTTCGGTTTTTCATTCAACAATTTTCAATTCTAATTTTTTTCAACTTTGTTGATAAATGAATTAATGACTTAAATATACGGCTACAATGACAACATGTTAGCGCAAACACAGCTGAACTTTGAATCAACTTTCACTCATTTTTCTAGTCTTTATTATTCTATGTACGCAGTTAAGCATCCGTTTATTTGTGCTGATAATACTTCCATTGCTACTTATTGCCATTCGGTGAACAATTAGAAATTTCCATCAAAAAATTTCAAATTTTCCGCCAAATCAAAATACTGTTAATGTCAACGAAATTTACATCGAAAGTTACATCAGCTGTCTTACCAGCTTAATAACATACAAAGACACTACTTATATGTGTGTGTATACGTTCCGTGCTGGTGACTACTAAGTCCATGTAATCATAAGTGATGTGTTTGTATGAGTGGACCAGCTGGTAAAACAGCAAATATCGATATGATCCCGGTTGACATTAACTGTCTTTCAAAACCAAATACGCGCTGGATACGCTAAGAATGTTACGTACATTGATTACAAAGACATTGGAAAATGTGTTCAAATTCTTTGTAATAGAATTACGGATCTGTGCCATGTCCTACAGTGACAGCAGATGTTACTGGTTACTTCTAGGTGTTTTTCATTCAATTTTGCTTCAATTTTACGCAGAGCTTTGTCAGTTTGACAAGTCGAAAAGCTCACGACTGTGTTCTGTGAAATTCTGTAAGGTTTCAATGACAATAATTTGAAAGATTACACAATTACCACGAGTTTTTAACGGTTTATGTAATTGTGGGTCGTTACGATTATAGTGACCAAAAACTCCCAAAAAAGAGTTAAATGTGACGCATGTCTCTGTATATCAGTTTACAAAACAATTGGTAAGATCTTTTACTACTTTTGTTCGAAAAGCTCCGTGTGTCTGATACGAAATCTTTTACTTCATTTGTTCTACCACAGATTTTTTCTTAATAGAAAATGATATTTTGATGAGAAGTTACTTTTATCACCGTTGTCAATAACAGATGTTATGTCAGTATACAATAAAACATTAATTTGAAGCCGTGGTGAAATTGTAGAGAAATGACTGCCTTCGACAGAATCTGTTTACATGCTCGTGGATCGAAAATAGTTCTATTCATCTTTTCATGAACTTTCGACGCCCTTAACATGTAAAATCCATCACAAAACTAGGAATGATAGTGAAAACTCACGTTTTAGTGTGTTTATTAAACTCGGTATCGTCTCGGATCACAAAATGTTACCTGGACTTCTCGACTTTTTATCCCTTGTTATGTAAATGACCATACATTTTTAGTCACCTGAGACTTGTGTCACGGTCTCGCAATTGGAAGCATTATGCAAAAAGGAAGGAATTTAACACCGACACGTGATAATATTTCAAAATTATTAATTCCGTCGGTCTAAACGTTGCTGTTACAATATCTGAATTGATTGAAGAAATAATGATTTCGAATTAATTGGAAAATTAGTCGGCACCAAGATATTACCACTCCACCACGAAAGGAAAAGTAAATGAAAACAGTACATAAAATTAACATGAACGAAAAATAAAATCACTTTGAAACTAAACTTTGTTTACGAGGAGTTATACATTAAAGAATTTTAGTACTTAGAACCAATTAACTAGCTTATAGTCTGGTGGTAATTAAAGTTAAAAATAATCTTAACAACCTTGCACATGATATTTTATTTAATGAAGCTGATATGATAATAAGCGTTACAACAACAGGTGCGTTCCACCGTCAATATTTTGTTTTGCATTAAAACTTTTTCCTTGTTTATTCTGAACTTAACATTATTCAAGAGCAGGTAAAAAGTGTCTGGCTTAAACGCAATATTAATGAGAGGAACAACAGCAAGTTCACTTTTGAAGTAGAGACAATTTTAACCGTTACCCAAACGAAGAAACGTTTGGTAAGGCAACGACTCTACACGATTTAAGTTTCATCTTTTTGAAGATTTTCCTCCACACGTGAACGTTACAATTCATGCATACGGTCGTTGACAGCGTAGGCAGAAAACTTTTAAAAAGACGAAACTCTATTTAGTATAGTGTGCTACTGTAATAAAGTTTGTTTTTAAATGACTTTTCACTCATCATTTTCCTGAAAAATAATGACGAAAAGGAGAATTATTTCTAATTGCATGTGCAAGGTTGCCATTCTCTCATTACTTCGGTTTTCGAAAGAAATATTTTCTTTGCTTATGAAATTAATGTCGTTTTACCTCGAGATCCATTGCACGCTGCGGTGGCAGTTGACCTTGGCCGTAGCCCAACATGTCGTTGCCCAATGTGTGTCGACGAGGATCTTCACGACGTCCTGCACCAGCACGACGACGATCATCAACTGAAATTTATTGAAAAGAAAATCGTTTTTAGTTTCGAGAGTTTACCTCGTTGTGTGTGTAGAGTAAAATCATTTGGCCTAAACAAATTTGGCCTGATGTTTATTTGAGATTAAAGCATTGGCTTGCGTTTTGGCATGACTTTTTTGGTGGTATGTACAACTAGAAACTAGACGCATATTCAATGAATATTATTCATTCACACAGAGACTGGTTGTAAATTACTCTTATTTACCTCAAACTGATGATACATAGATGGCGTTGGCTTCTATTTTATCCAAGGTTGCATATGAGAAGGTTACGTCGATCGCCATTATTTTACTGCCGTACCACAAAAAAAGGAAGAAAAACATGGCAGCAGTCGGTAATTCAAACTGCATTTCAAGACAAAATTTCAACTGAACTAAAACTGTGCTACAGTTTTATAGGAAAATTGCAGTTCAGTAGATTTTTTCCTACAATTGCCCAAGCGGTCAGTGTAACCTCCTTAAATGCAACATTGTTTTTATCTACTTTGATGACGATTTGTCTGCTCCACCGATGATTGTAGGTGTTTTACCGACATTTCGTTCTAATTCTAATTTACCTACGATTTGATCAAACTGTAGACGGTCGAGTCTCAACAATTGAACGTTGGTTTGTTTATAGTTTTTATCTTTACTAGAATGCACTTATGAGAAGCGCACACGTAATAGTACTTTATTTCATATGGAGTAGAATCCTCGAGCGACAGCGAGAATCCTACTACATATGAAATACAGTGCTTTATTGCATGAGCGAAAACGAGACAACAACATATGACTGTTTTGACAGCAGCCTATTAATGTATGAATTAGCGCTCTAGATAAGTAATTTTTCGGGGAATCACACCGCGAATGCAATTCCCTTTATCCCTTTATCTCCTGCAAGCTGATATTTCATACATTACGCGTTTCTGCATATAAACACAAACACATACATAACCACAGCCTATACGATTGGATAATTCACACATAACCCACCTAGGGTAAATTTACTTTCCATCTACATATTTGAAAAAAAAAAACGCAAAAGGACGGAAGCGAACACGGGACCAGCAGCATATCAACCAAACATGCTGACCACTACGCCAACAAATCACAACGCGATGCAATTGGTGTCGGTAGTGGTTCGTTAGTCACTTCTACATCGATCAAATAATCAGAGTAGTCGGAATGATGTGATTTGAACGAAATGTTGAGGTGTGTGAGTAAGTAAATAAAGGATTCTCTGTATGATGTTTTTTTTTTGGTTGTGAATGCGTTTTAAAACACAATGCTTAATTAATTAATTTTAAATCCAAATTTTTGTGGTTATTTCGCTAATGTATGAAATATCAGCTTGCAGGAGATAAAACATTGTTCTACCTTGGTGTATATTTCGAGAATAACTTCTTATGTACAATTGTATATACACTCGCTGGCGCTCGTTATATACAATTGTACATACGAAGTTATTCTCGAAATATACACCAAGGTAGAAAATGTACTATTATCTGCCTAGAACAATAATTTCCAATTTATCCCACTAGAGCAGTTTCGTTTATCTCGGTATATGTTCTCGGTTGATAAAAAAGTGTATGCACCTCTTGCCAAAATTGTTATCTTGACGTGTGGTCATTACAGTTCTCGTCTTCGGCTCGACCAACAATGCCCACGCGTCTCGATAACAATTTTGGTAAGAGGTGCATAATCTTATATTATTGACTTGCGTTGCACACGTGCCTAAAAGTACCGTATCTTGAAACTAGGTGATTCTTTTATTAATCCTAAATTTGTACCTGTACCTGACACAAATTCCACCCATGGAGTGGCTTCTATTCTTAACAAAAATTACCCTACTCTATTTATCCAGAACCATGGAAACTGGCCTGATTCAGGAGAATCAGGGGAAAACATTAACTATTGTTTTTTATTCTCATTCGAAAGAAGATAATAAGCCTCGTCCAATGACTGGGTTATTGGTGATTCTTTTGTCATTTTCAGTAGTTGAAAATAAAGCAAAGAAGCAACCAACTCAGGTGCTCTTAAAACATTAATCACTGTTGATTTACGAAATTGCCAACAACACTTTACGACCAAATTTTTCTCCGTGATTTAGCCTCCACTTTTAAGTTTTTGATTGATAAAAATTCTTTAACTTTAATATTTAATTGAATCCAACGATTCTTTGTGCCGTCAACTCGAGTAGGTTTTCGTATTCACATACAGACCCACATAAAATTTCATTCCTTAGCTTTGATATCATTCAATATTTATCAAACTGAAGCGATAAATTATGCTTGAGAGTAAATGCCATCCACTCAACGATATATATATTTTGAGGACATCAGAACGATGATATATAAAGCTTGATGTTGAGGACACGACTCACAAGTAGTTCTCAAAAGTTGATCGCATTTTCGTTTCTTTTTCCTACTTTTTATTCTAGGAACTTCTCTTAAGAACAACATAAAACACAACCTATAAAACTTAATGTTATTTGTGTGAGAGTTTGGTACTCGTATGGTACCTACGACGTAGACGTTCTATGTGTTTTTGATGAGCTACGGGGAGTATTTTTGGGAAAACGTTTTCCATTTTTCATAGATCTCCTAACTTTTCCTCAACATTTCCTGAAAACTAAATGTTTTTGGAAAAAGTGTAAAAATTTAAAAACCTTGGAACAAGGAAAATGTACCCGAAAGTTCAACAATTAAAATGAACAATTTCGGTCTATAAACTGAAATCGTTTGCTACCGTAAAAACCTGTGAGAAAATGCTTTCGAAATGTGAAAATTCCCTTTCTCAATGAAAACAAAATTGTGCCAAAAGAAGCCCGTATACCTGTTCGTGCTATAAATTCTATTTGAAATATCAACGTGTCAGACAAATTCTTTTGCTCGCGTTTTTAAAAGCATGATGTAATCATCAAAATTAAGATAAAATTTTGTCTGAAATTCTAATGTGTTGTGTTTTTCATTAACATCAACATCTGCTTATTTCTCTCGTTTCCATAAAAAAAAAACTTTTTTTTTTTCATTTTCACTTCTAAAAGTAAAGTTCGAATTTTCTTCGTTCTTTATTATCATTTCCACATTTCACATTTTTTTCATTTATTTTTTTTCCTCTTGATCGTTTACTCGTATTATGGGAGGTTAGTGTGCTGAAGCATTTTTCTGTAAACATTTGTTTATGATTGAAACTGCGGTAGTTGAAGGGAGAATATTGATGTGAGTGTAATATTTAGATTGAAATTTAGTCCAATTGAGGTTTATACGAAATTTTCCGTTTAAATTACGTAATACTTCATGTGGCTGTGTTTGCTAATGGTTGTAGAATTGGAAGATGGGATTTTTTTTTGGCTAGGAAACAAGATCCTGACACAATTCCTCAGAAAAATATAAAAGCACAAATTACGACTCGGTACTAGGTAGGGTATGGTTTACTATATACTACTTACACCCGAGTGCACCTCATCATATACACTATTTGCACCCACTTGTCCAAACACCCAATTGTTAGGCCAGTTTGTTCAAGGAAGATTCAAGTTGCATCTGACGAAACATCCATTGGTTAGGCCATTTTGTTTAGGTAAAAATGAGCTGTTGATTCAACAGTGTTGATGTATGGGTCAAGGCTCAAGACATACGATTTTTCGTATAATTAACTCCGATTAATTTTTTTGGGGTGTTAGGCAATAGGTACCATTATCGAGTACATATTTCACCAAGTTTTCTAGTTTTTTCCCCTTTTTCTCCGTCTTTTACATGCCCTTGCAAAATGCCCTGAATTTAATTTGTCCAATAACATTATCATCCCATCACGCTATTCATTCAACATTATCCACTCATCCAATTAAAATTAGAAAATGAAAATCTTGTTATTGAAACTACAATAGAAATTATATCGTTGGATGCTGGCCTGCGTCTGTGGTGTACAATGCATATGATGCGTGGTATTATCCCCATTAAAACCAATTTATTATTTCACAAACACAATGCATTCGGAGAGTAAAATGGAAAATGAGTTTATTTATCGCTTGTTTAGCATTCGAGAATCGTTCATCGAATTTTTGGTTCAAAAATAGAAAGCATCATCACGATGATCTCACACTGGATGGATAAACACTACAATAGCTTTGTGTAAATATCCGGAAATGCAACGAAATATGTGCGCGTTCCTGTGATTACAATGTTTTAAGTGAAGCGCCGAAAATAGATTATTTATTGTTGTAATTGGTTGTTTCGGATGAAATTCGACCAAAATGATGCTTCGTCAGTGGATTTCATTCAAATCTACTCAATAACGGTGGATTGTGGACTTCTAAAAAGGTTGCATAGTTGCGCACGAATTAAGCCTTTTTTTAACTGTGTAGCCACAAAGCAATTCAATCTAATGCTTATTAACGTATTATAGTTATCGCCTAATGTTCGATATCAAATCTTGTACTTCAACCCTAACTAGAGATCATCATTCGTTGTTGACGTTGTTGTTAATAACAGATAATTATAAAAGGTCAAATACCTTGCAGGTTAATTCAAAGAAAATTTATTTGTGGAAGAGAACCAATCCCGAACTGGCTGTGGATTCGGTCAATTCTTGAAGGGCATTTTTTGATGAAAATTTTAAATTTTGGGATTTTTTTACAAAAGAATTGTATGTAGTCCCCGAGAGGATTCTTCGAGCTAATTCGGCCCTGAAGAGAAAGTTTAGTGGAGCATCAGTTTAACTCAGTAACATTGTCTTCAAAAAAATAAATTATTTTCAAGAAAAGATTTTTGATGGAACCAGACATTATTTGCTTCACAAATGCCCTCGTAAATTATTAAATGTAATTTCATCATACGCCGTGTTACAGAAAAACGTACTGTGTTTTCATGTTATCATCATAAATAGACATAAAACAATATAACCTGGAACAGCACTCAAAACACCAAAAAACCATTTCAGTCCAACACAAATGGAGTTCAATTTTTGAACATAACGAGGAAGAATATGTACACATATAAATATGTATATACCAGTGTCACCGGTGAGACAGACAAATAATGCGACAAAGTTTACATTGTTTTTTTAGCATTAAAGCCATGAACATTGGATGGTGGTGTTTTGGAAAGCATACGGTATGAAATAGGATATGATACGTTCTCTTCTGGATATAATTGAAAATTTAAAATTTATGTTATACATGGGATGAATTGTCCTGAAGATGTTTGATTTTAATAAAATATTTAATGTGCAGGTGATCTTGGCAATGTAACACAATGTGAGTTGATGGTATAGGTTACATTCGGTCTGGATTTATAACCAGATTGGTTGCGTCAAGTGTATAAAACGAGCGACATTTTGTCGTGTGAGGTTATATGGCCGCAGGGTCATGGTTGGAATGGACGGTAGATAAATAATGTGCTTTGGACATGGGATCTATGTGGACAATTATTAGTTTCTCTGATATTGGAGGAGGCTAATTAATGTTTCGTTTATGCTTTGGAGTTTTGGAAAGTAATTCTACGGCAGTTTATGAGATCATGTTGAAGACTTAATGAAGCAGTTGTGGTGGTAAGACGATACACTACAGAGAAATTTCTAAATTAAAAATTAGATCAAAGGTATTTATACTGACAGGATGGCTCAGTGCTTATGTTTAACCCAAAATGATCAGGGTTCGTTACCGTGTTAGACAAATCCATGGATTTTTATAGCGATTATAGCGATCACTTAATCTTCACAATAGTTGCATACTTTTAGGCGTGATTTGAAAGTCACGTTAGGCCGTTGATCATGACTGCACTTGTTATCGGCCGTAAAAAGCTGGTAAGCGAACAGATCAAATAAAAGTCAACAAGTTAACTTCGCTTTACTGGGTTGATTTTTCTGTTCATTTTTATCTATTTCATATGTGCTTTGAAGTACTAGATTGAACTAATGTGGTTCAAAGTATGTAAGAACTGAAGGTCGAAACTTGGCTTCAGTAGGTTTTTGCGGATCTTCACTAACTTCCATAATTTATTTACTTTGGTGTAATGTGCGTATTGCTCTGAATAAATTTAAAATCTAGTACTTCTTAAAGAAAGTTTAATGTATGTAAGTGGAAGGTGTGAACAAGGTTAAAATGTTCTAAGTTAGTTTTGTTAGCTGTAGTCGATGTGTTATCTTGTTGAGCCATCAAAAAAACTTAAACGATTTTTAGTCTGATTTTGCTTTGTTCCTGACGGAACCCTTTCCCAACTAATAAAATAGAAATATCGATAAAAACGAATATTTTTTCGGATGCCACGCCATATGTCTATACAATACACTTTATTGTTGGCAATATTTTTATTTCGATAAATTCGGTAGATCGTAAAATATTGAAAATCCGACAGAAATTGAAAAGAAATGGAAGACAGTAGTCACTGAAATTGCTCTGTGTGGTTCGTTATGATTTTGTGCAATTTATTTTCTTTTCGACATCTCAATCAATATGAATGGAGGACAGTTTAAGTTCAGTACGAGGTAGGAATTGGAACAATAAAAGTGGTTCCAAGTTCCAAGAATACTTTATTGTTCGTTATACGTTTTCGCTTATCGAAGGCAAAAATACAGTAGCTTGACATCAACTTTTTCGTTATTTGAAATTCTTTTTTTTTGGTTTGAGAGGAGATTGACAAAATCGCTTTTCTGTTCTTTTTACTGAAGTAATTTGTGTCCCAAGAGATTTCTCAATAACACATGACTGCGTACACACATCATGTACGAAATGGTTCTGTGTGTTTTTAGATCGTCACATCTTTAAGAAGGAGGAAATATGAAAATTGAAATGAAAAATCATTTTTTATGAGGAATGGACCAACTTCAAAATCTGTAGCTTGATGTAAGTCCATGCATAAAACATTTCGCTGATATTGAATGACCTATACTCGAACCAACTAAAAAAATGTGAGCTTTAAATTCGGTCAAGCATAAAATTGCTTCTGATTTTCTTTTTATTTCTTCAATAAAGATATTTCGGTTCTATTGTATAATGGATTCAGCGTTCAACCCACAATTTGCAATATAAATGTTTTCTTTTTACGTATTACAGTCCATGGAGTACTAAAATTCCGTTAAGTTATGCTCGGAAATGTTTATGAAAAGCTAACACGAAACTCAAGGATATCTCAATTATACATTTTCTATCTTTTTCCGTTTCGTGTTTTCATATCTAGATAATTTTCTCTCTGTGAAAATAACGTTCGGAAAACACATGTTTTTTTATGCTTCCACGACATTAACGCCAGCTCACGCATATCTAATATAAAACGAATTTTTCAATTACGCGTAACGTGTCTTCTCATAAACCATATACTCGTTACATGAAAATAAATTCGAAACACAAAAAAAGATCTTCTCAAATAAATAAAAAATGAAAGAAATGTGTGTGTGTGACGTCAGGACGACTATTTTAACACACATGGCGTTTTTTTTTTCGAATATATAAATTGTTGAAACCACTTTAACGTCTACGTACTAATATATCGGTCAATTTTCGATAAAATTAGAATTCTGAATTGAAAACAATGATGTGCATAACATCACCCGTTTATAAATAAAATTATGTTTGAAAATATAGAGAAAAAAAATGCGAAACCGAACCAAAAACCATAAATTATTAGCGAAATTCGTAGTGAGAGCACTCACTAATATTACAAGAAAATTAAACCATCAAAAACTAGCCAAACATTTTTGTGCTATTTGCAACAGTCGATTTTAATTTGAAACAAAATTTCACAAAACATAGAAATGACATCGCAGCGAGCAGATTTATTCCACACTCTGGAATCCAGAGACATTACTATTTTCATAAGTCAGGGGAAAGTTACTAGTCAAAAATCTGTACAACAAATTCCAGTTCTACGATAACAGTCAGCGTCAATCTATTTTGTAACGCATGAATCAGCTGGTCTTCCCACATATTCTTATTATTCCTTATGACTTAAGGATGTAAAGGTTCATCGAAAAGTACGCACTCTCATCAGGAGGAAATGGAGTCAGAAGAAAGCGGGCGCTTCACGCATGAGCTTTACAAAAATTTCCTTTTCTGTGCCTTAGGATCATAATTCGACGTATTTCATCACTGCACCTACGATCGAAAAGTAATTGCTAAGAAAAGCTCAAATTGTTGCAATGTTTTTGTTTTGTTTTTCGTCTCATTATGATCCTTACGGCACAGAAAACGTAGTTCGTGACTCGTGACGAAAGCAGAATTTTTTCTGGACACATCTTAAGGTTGTCCTACTCGGCTTCGCCTCGTTAGGACAAGCTTAAGACTAGTCCTGAAAAATTCTACTTTTCGTCACTTGTGACGAAAAATTCTATTTTTTAAAACGTCAAAGTTCCACAAATTGCAATTTGATTTTAAAAATTCAAATTTAATTATCAAAGAGAGTATAGTGTGGCATTTCCCACGATTTCCGTCGATGATAAGTATAAGCTCATGTCAGCCAAAAACAACTTCGATTTTATTACAACAACACTGAACGAACCTTTAACTTTAAAACTTTTCCCAAAAATACATTAAAACTTCAACCCTTAACCCAAAAACTTGATGATTGTCTAATGCAAAAAGCCATTGCTATGCCGAATAAAAGCGTCAAAGTAAATTCCGGAACTTAGACGACGAGAAAAGTTTTGCTATTCTGAAAAACCGTTAAGTCTTCTAACATTGAAAGCATAATTTCTAAAAATTACCTTCAATTTGTCCGGAAGACGGAAAGAGATTCTAACTTTGAAGGCTTCTTCGTGTGATTATTGAATTTTGTAATATTCCGACGACTAGTTTGTTCACACGGTCGATTTTGTTGGATACATCCACTTTAAAATGCCGAAACAGAAAATATTAAAGATAACGTTCGCGTACAAAAAGGACACTTTTATATCGCTCATATAAACACCACTGCGTTCAGATAATATAAACAGTTTCTGTTAACACACACCAGAAAAAAGAAAGATATTTCGTAAAAGAAATCACGTAGTCACTATAGGGCGTATTACGGTGATATAACGTTAGTATCAACTGCTCAACAAACACAACATATTTATTCAACCCGGAAAAAGTTTTCTCCAAATTTTTATTTCTGTTTTTACGACATTAAGCAACATATTTTTCTCCTATACGCCGCATATCCCGAGTCGTACAAAAGCAATTATTGTTTTCTTTATGACCGACAATTAAATGTCTCATATTCCTGTTATTACCGACCAAGACAAAAAAAAAACCCCGAGAGCTTTATCTATATCCCCGTGTAAGTAAACACTTCGTCTTATTAATATCTAACTGGTTAGAGACACTCACATTCCGGTTCGAAGTGAAACTAAAACCGGACACACACTTTTATGCTCATAATGTTAACGATAATGGGAACGCTTTTTTCCCTCTATAATATCTATTTGTTGAATGTTGATAACACAACAAATTAATGCTAAACGTCGCGGCAGTTATCCTGATTGATTGAGTTGTAATTGGCCTTTTTCACGGTTGAATAACATCATTGGAAGCGATATTGACATTTTGAAAAGAGTATTATAGGAAAGGCGGCTAGTTATTTTATACACAATTTCCATTGGCGGAACGAATATTTTATGGCACGGCACGTTTGGTAGCGAAAAAAATAAATAAAAGGATTGATGTAGATGCTCTGCTATTCTAATTAAAACTAATTAATGCGCCATGGTGCCCGCTTAGATCGGAAATTATTTCTTTTTTTTGCTACTATATGCTGTATGTGTGTAAACAGAGCTGTACTCTCTCTTTCAACTTAATAGCTTCGAAGAGACGATCTCTACAATTTACATAAAATTCTTTGTATATTTTCTTGAATGGGATTTTTTCTTCTTCTTCGTTTCTATTTTCAATTTTTCAATTGTGTGTAATGATGTAGATGTGCGGTCGATGAAAAAAAAAGAAATAATTTTAGTCGATTGAGAAATAGCGTCAAGAGCGCGGTTATTTGGGAGTATAAAGTTGCGGTTCAATTTTGTGTTGATTTAAAATTTACTTTTTTTTGATTATTTTTAATACCTCACTTGCTGACACATCGAATGATTTACATGTTCAAATTTTTGTGTTTGGCAATATTAACGTGTGCTCATTTTCTCACAAGCATCGCGCCTGGTGTTACATTTTTAATTGATGAAAGGTTTCCGAAGAAAAGAGGCATTTGAGAAGGAAGACCTAGGGCCAGTGTATGTATCGAACGTATGTCACTTTAGGGTATAATGAGAAAGTTGCAATCACTTAGCACCGCTTTGCGTACGGCCCACAACACGTCACCCTCAGAGATATCAGTTAAGATAAAGTAAGATAAAGGACTTGCGTCACATCTACCCTTTAAGGGTTTTGGGCCACAATTTTTTTGGGACATCTCACTCATGTCGAATATAACCCAAATCCATTAAAAAATCCGATGGAAGTTGGGTAGTGCCAGAGGATTCATGTGTCATCCCAAAATTTAGGAACCAACCTTGGAACACCTCACTCATGTCGAAAATAACCCAAATCCATTAAAAAATTCGATGGAAGTTATAGTTAGTGCTAGAGGAATCATCTGTCATCCCAAAATTTAGGAAAAAATCCGATGAAAGTTGGGTAGTGTCAGAGGATTCATGTGTCATCCCAAAATTTAGGAACCAACCTTGGAACACCTCACTCATGTCGAAAATAACTCAAATCCATTAAAAAATTCGATGGAAGTTAGTTAGTGCTAGAGGAATCATCTGTCATCCCAAAATTTAGGAACCAACCTTGGAACACCTCAATAATGTCGAATATAACCCAAATCCATCAAAAAGTCCGATGGAAGTTAAGTAGTGCTAGAGGAATCATCTGTCATCCCAAAATTTAGGAACCAACCTTGGAACACCTCACCCATGTCGAAAATAACCCAAATCCACCAAAAAATCTGATGGAAGTTAGGTAGTGCCAGAGGAATCACCTGTCATCCCAAACTTTAGGAACCGACTTAGTGGAAGTTAATACTGAATGATCCCAACAATTCCCTACAAGAAATACATCCCAAAACAACACACATCATTCACTACATTACCATCCATATCAACAAAATATACAACACACACACACACACATTCGAATTGGCTTTTATATGGCATTTGTATGGATACTTTGGGGAGCTCCAGCTGGGTTTCTTCCAACTTTTGGAATTTCCATTCTTATTTTTGGGCCATTATTAGCCTATAACCAAAATTTTAAGAAAATCTATAGAAACGTTTAGGGGTTGCTGGATCCACTTTTCCATAGGAACTAACTAACCAACGTAGGCGATTTCAGTTATCTAAAAAATCGACATTTTGCTTATTTTTATACAAACATCAATATTTCGAAGTTCAATATCTCGGCCAATTTTGAAGCTGCAGTAACGGGTGATAGCTCATTGAACTCGAATGGATTCCTAGATTCCAGATATTCCTTTCAGGGTCGTTGGAGTTGAGGGAGAGAAGTCAAAAAGTTCCTGAAAATATGTTCCACCGTCCTCAAAATTATTTTGTTAAAACATTTTTGGTAGTGGACTTGCGTCACGCCCGCTTACTAACGTGCGGGCATGATTTTGTAAGTAAAATAAAGGACTTGAGTCACATTTACCCTTTAAGGGTTTTTTGACTGATATCACAACTGTTACGAACGCGCGCCAATCGAGAGAAATAAATATTTAACGAAGAATTGTGGACGATTCATTGATCGTTGCCACATGTAAATTTATAACGAAAATCATTTTGTTTGTATCAAAGACATGTTACCGGAAAGACAGAATCATATTGGAGGTTGTACGGAACAGACGTTCAATTTAGATATTTGGTAAAGTCCGTCTCATCCTAAAGAATTTAAATTTATTCTCAATTCGTTTGTGTAGTGTAAATTGCCTAGTGAATTGTGTGCGGTTAATTTATGTTCTAAAACCGTAACGTAGCGATTATTTGAAGAGGAATTTACACTGAAGAATTGCACAACGACCAACGACAATTAGTTTGCGACAGGCGTGCACAAGAAATACTATTCGTAAGTTAAATCGCGGCGTCACGTATGATTTTAGGAATATTTTGTAATTCCAGCTGTTTTCCAACATTTTTAGAATTTTAAAGCTCCCAGTTGACTTGAGAACCAATAAACGAAATACATTAATCAACGTGCAGTCGTTTCACTCGGGTCAACCGTGCTCTTAGAAGCTTAGTACAAACGCCTGGCCGTAACACTTTAAAATTGAATAATAAAATTCGAACCTGGATCCAGTGGGCCCAATCAATGCAACAAGCGGCTAGAATCGAAACAAATCATCACGTCCATTATCATCGTTCATCAGTTTGAGGTTATGTACACATCCACACCGCACACAAAGCGAAACGTGCTGTGTAACCAGAATAAAAAACCGAACGTTGAAATGTCATCGAAAGGTGGCAATCATTGCAGTCATTGGATTGGCAAAAGCGTAGTGGAGGACATAAAAGCGCATCAGTGGTATCGAAATAAAGTGCAAACGAAACCAGAATGCAACAGCAAAGAACATCATAGGCACAGACCGAGTTCAGCGTGCAATTCATCAATTCGAGCACCAGTAGAGCCACGTCAAGCAAATCATGTGAACCACACTGCAAAAGCAGAGCACCGTCAATTCTACAGGCAACGAATAATTGGACAACAATGTCGCAGCAAATTTGATGTGAGCGTAATTCATCGCTTCTTTTCAACGAGAATTACGACAAAGGCCAACGGATCATCAAAATCATGTGGACATTTGACAAATTTGACAACAATCAACAGTTCAACCGATTATCAAGAAATTTATCAGGCGAATATGCGATCAACGAAAAATCGTTACGATGATAATGAGGCAAGGCAAATTTCGGTGAGAAGTGAACAACAGACGAATCAATATTCAGTCAACATTGGTGTTGTAACTAATCCAAATCCGATGGAAGTTGAACTTCATGCGCGTCAATTATCATATCATGAACGAATGGATCGTCATACGAACAACATTTCTGATCATAAGGAATTAACGCTAAGACGAATGATGGGTCAAGGACAACAGTGTGAGGTTCGCGAAATAGAACGAGACACGGTCACCGACAAACATCAATGCAGCGTTAATAATCATCGAACGAAGAGATTGCTAAGGAAGCTGGACGAAAATCAATCAAGTATGAAATCAGCGAGACGTCAGCTGTTCGCATGTTTACAATTAATATGGAAACCAATCGAATTCGCCGAAGAGTCACAACCAACGTATCGAATTGCTGAAAGCGAATGGAGCGAGCCTGTGACCAGAGTAATTGCACCATTTGTGTATGCAATTGGTCGTATCGGCGTGTTGGTTGAAGAAGTTTAAATTATGGCTCGATGGCACGGTCCTATTAGATGGAGTTTAACTGCATTCCATAGCAGTGAAACTGGGGGGACTGTTACGAACGCGCGCCAATCGAGAGAAATAAATATTTAACGAAGAATTGTGGACGATTCATTGATCGTTGCCACATGTAAATTTATAACGAAAATCATTTTGTTTGTATCAAAGACATGTTACCGGAAAGACAGAATCATATTGGAGGTTGTACGGAACAGACGTTCAATTTAGATATTTGGTAAAGTCCGTCTCATCCTAAAGAATTTAAATTTATTCTCAATTCGTTTGTGTAGTGTAAATTGCCTAGTGAATTGTGTGCGGTTAATTTATGTTCTAAAACCGTAACGTAGCGATTATTTGAAGAGGAATTTACACTGAAGAATTGCACAACGACCAACGACAATTAGTTTGCGACAGGCGTGCACAAGAAATACTATTCGTAAGTTAAATCGCGGCGTCACGTATGATTTTAGGAATATTTTGTAATTCCAGCTGTTTTCCAACATTTTTAGAATTTTAAAGCTCCCAGTTGACTTGAGAACCAATAAACGAAATACATTAATCAACGTGCAGTCGTTTCACTCGGGTCAACCGTGCTCTTAGAAGCTTAGTACAAACGCCTGGCCGTAACAACAACTTTTGTAAGTATGTTGACATGTCATAACCTTGTTAAAAGTAAAAAATTCTTGAGAAGCCTGAATCCTAAAAACCAATATTCGAAGTGAAGTAGAAATTCCAGTTACTATGCAGCAGATAGTTTTCAATAATTTGTTTCAATAAACACGGAAAATATCACAGGAGAGGAATTACGGCTGCTATTCTCTACCGGAGTTCTTTTTCAATGTCCGTCATCAAAATTCCCTGCACCCTGCACTCTTGTATAAATCATTTCATCATGAAATTGTAAGTTCCCAGGTTACCGCTGTATAATAACAAAACGATGTAAAACGAAAAATATTCGATGCAAAAGAATTTTATTCTTATCAAAAATCATAAAAATGAAATCACCATAAATGGCAAAATACTCTTTTCATGCATATCCATGCGAAGATTGAGGTTTATAAATGACAAATATGTTTGGCATCCGTTAGCATCGTATATAGTAAATCGCATAAAAAACGACGACAATTTTTTCTCTCTATACTCTATCGGGAAACTTTCATTCATACACACCACACACACACACATGACACATGTTATATGTAAACCGTTGTGCTTGGTGCACAAATAAAAACTCCGTAAATTCTGCTGTGAGAAATTTCGTTGATAAATGGGCTACTGAACTATAGAAAACTGTAATATAAAATGTCACACCGACTACAATGTATAATGTTTAACAACGAAAAGTTTTCCTTATATTGCGAATAGTCACAGGGGAAAAAGGTTCTAAAATTTGAATGAATCACATCGTATATCATCATTGGTGGGTATGGAATGCATATAATCCTGAAACAGAGACACAGAAACAGAGATATTATCGATTGGACTGCTTCATACTTTTGCTAGAGTAATCATTTTGCCGAAATGTTCGGTCGATTTTGTGTTTAAGATAGATACGTTTCTAAATTGGTTGCATTTGTGGATAAAGAGAACACCATCGATATCGAAATACCAGCACATAAAAGAAACTTTGAAGAAAATAAGAAGAATTAATGAAAAACTTATTTGTATAAAATGGGAGACTAAATGGTCTTTGTTTGCTTGCCGTTCGTTCCGATTGATTTTCCGTAAAGTGTCGAAACAAAATTGCAGAAACGGAGTGGAAAAACTTTTGCTAATAATTGCAAATGAATCTCAATCTTAACAAAAAGATTTCCGTCTCATTTCCATGCAAATCGAATACTAAATTATCACTTTAAACACCTCAGACCGCAGTAGAATGGGATTTTCATATTAATTGTCTGTTCAAGGCCCCCATCACACAACACAAACACTCTTGCACCGAGTTAACGTGACTTCCAAACCACGCCTGGGGTTATGCAATTACTATCTGAGAATTGTTAGATGTTTGATTGATATTTCGCCTGAATGAAGGCATGTACAACATACATCTTGCATATGGACCATATCATATGAATGATTCAATGTGTACATCGTTCAAGGTTACTAGAAAGACCCTGCAACTACCCAAGTTAGGAAGTTAGAATGAGTTTCAGAAATGCCTTCGAAAAGCTTAATGCTTCATAATCATCTTGTTGCTTGAACTCTACTCTACTAGATTGAGTTTAAAAGTGAAACCTGCAAATATTTCTAGAACGATTTTTGAAATGACCCTTCAGGAGTTTAGAATAAAAGTTTTGTTTTCCAGCGACTAGACCCTTCTCAAGGAAATATGGTGGTTGGTAGAAAATTCCCGAAGGTCCAACTCCATCTCCAACGATTCCATCACTACAAATTGCTTGTAGTTTTCGCAAATTGACTCTTAATCTCTCATATAGAACAAACGTCGTGTATGGTATGTATTCCTACAAATTTACGATTTCTGTCCATATAAACGATTATAATAAACTGGAAATTGATAACATTCCGTATTTATTCGTATATTCGTCACATTATTAGCATAAACATTAAGTAGAAATAATAAAAGTCAGCAGTTTTAATCGCTGTTCCAAATGTACAGTATTCGATTTTTGACGAAACTAAACCGACTTAGTATTCGAACAGCTACCAAGTGCAGTAAAGCTAATAACGATGTTTACGCCGAATAAAAGTGTTTGTTTCATTGGACCACAAAGTACGGGGAAAACAACTTTGTCGAAAGCTCTAGAGGAAAAATTTGGCCCTAATGTTGTTTTAGTGAATGAAGTAGCTCGCTCAGTTCTAAAAAATTTTGACTGTAACGCTGACGACATTTTCAACAATCCCGTAAAATGTTACGACCTGCAGAAAAATATCTTAATTGCTCAATGTCAAAAAGAAAACCAACTAGCCGAACAACATAAGAAATACGTATCGGACCGATCAGCTATTGATCCAATTGTGTATGCCAAGTTTCACTTAAAGCCCGAAGCATTAAAATCGCTGTGCGAGCTAGACATTTGGAAGAATATGAAATTGGTTTACGAAAATCAAAGTGAAATGTTGTTGGTGTTGATAGAACCTAACGAGATTTTCTTGAAATCTGACGGAACGAGAAAAATGCCGCGAGACGTAAAGGATTGGAACGATTTTCATCAATGTTTTCTATCATTTCTGACAGAGAACAACATTCCGTTCAAAGTTATTCCGAGTGATGTAACAAACATCGAGCAGAGAACAGCCATGGTAATTGCTTGGATATTTGATTTGTGAATCAAGGCGTTACTATTTTGATGAATGGTGAAATATGTACGGATGGTATGTTGAAAAATAAACACAGCGAGAGATGCTGACTAGTTCTCCAATATATAGTTTGTGTACAAATAAATCGTAGTTTTCACAACGTAAAATTATTGTGTAGCTTTCTTAGTTGAAGAACTAAATGCAGAAATGGGTCGTGTCACATTATCGACTTATAAGAAAAATGAAATTTCATTTATTTCTAATAGGCTGGCGATGCTTTCTTGTTTCAAGCTATCACAAAACTTTTCATATCGTCAGCCATTTTTCTTATGATTCGCTAATGTCATCTTTTAATTTGTCTTGTCTTGCTTAAAAGTTGAAAAGTCAAGTCAAACGGTTATGACATTAAAAAAAATTAAATGACCATAGCGTAGACTAGGTACGATTGCACTCAGTTCACTCAATGTCTCATAAAATTTGCATAACTCCATTACGAATTCAGATTGGCATTATCAGTCTATTTGCGGTTTACGTAGGATACATTGTAAGCTACCGGTTTGATGTATAGGAGAATGCAGTGTAAACATTCAATTTATTACGTAATGTTTCACAATGAATAATAGTAGGGTATTTTGTCACAATACGTAATCGAGTCACACTTGAAATGCCATCAATTACGAAACCTCAGCGAAAAGAGAGCAACAATGTGTAGTTCCTTAATGTGGTTTTACCTGGACCTTACATAGCATAGTATGAAGGGTTAACGGTAAGTGATCTTGACGACTTTACTGTATATATACAGTATGTTACAGGACTGTATCATATTCTTCTCTCATCGCCGAAAAAAAACGTTGTTTTGGGACAGTAACATTAACTACAACATAACCGCACAATTTATATAAAACACCTCGTAAAACTCTTCCAGTGTCAAATAGCATGTATGGTGAATGGTCACGTTTTACGTTGGTATGGCATGGCACTGTCCCGTTTTTTTACGTGAGAGGGTACAAATGATGTGTATTTTGTATACTGTCTTGGCCGTGGTAAGTAAATCGCTTTTGTACAAAACTGCACTCCCCACAATCTGGTTGTGGTACTGTTCTAATAGGTACGCTTGAAAGGCGTGTATGCATGCAAGTGAGGAAGCAAATAACTCATAGCATTGTTTCAGACAAAAAAAATGCGAAAAGTTTAACATTTTGGGTTAAAAGTTGTTCTTCGACCGGTGCAATAAAGCACAAACCGAACAACATTATCCCATTTTGTTCAGCTTTAAATTTGAAAACTTTTTTTTAAACTATCGAAAATCTCGTCGAAACCATTCTGTTGAAAATAAATGCGAATGATGGACGAGCTGCATTGAAAATTCATTTCTTTGCAAAGGACCATCACAAATTCCATTTGCTTGATTTGAATTACAATCGATATAGACACGTACAACGGTCTCTCTGTGTATTATGTGCAAATATGTGCTTTTTTGTGTCCTTGCTCCTCAGTCAATAGAAATTTAGTTTATTTCAGACACAATGGTTTTTAGATGCTACAGGGCAAATCGTTTTGGAATGGTCGAGGAAAGTAATTTTCGTAAAAAAATTCATGGAAAGTGTGGTGGACAGTGTTCTTCTTCGTGGCATCTGAGTACACATCGAGTTGAGTAGAGTAGTAGTTACAATTTCCACATTCTGGCTTTGTTCAAGCTAGGAGACGGCAACGATAGACTGAATTCAACTAGAAAAGGGAAATTTCTTATTTGTCTAATTAGTTGTAAGGCTCTTGCAGTTTAGATATCCAACAAGAGAAGAGGTTCTGAAAATTTAAACAATTGTGGGTGATCGGGGCCTCACTTATGGACGGATAGTCCCAATTATTTTTGTCGTATGTTTGGCGTCGACGGAATAAAAAAAGGCTGGAACAAGATATTTAATCGGGTCGAAAAGATTTTTTTTTATTTTTCATCGAGAAAGTTTCCCTTACTAACTAACTGCAACAAAATATTATATGCAACCCAACCCCGTATGATGGATGATAGTATTCAACTTCCACCATTGCAACGAGAGATTAAATTGAATGTTTGAACAAGTTTTTAAACAAATAAATGATCTAGCACTTAGTTTTAGCACACATTTCCAGCTTTCTTTCTTTCTCTTTGTTTAGTAGAACTTCTTCAACTTCTCCAACTCAAACTCCATTAAAAACTTTAAATGACTCAGCAAAATGTAAAATAAATCCGTAAGAACTTATACCAATCATCGCAATCAAACCAATATTCAATTATAACGGAACTGCGTTCGAAGACCGTTCAAAAACCAATGCCGAACAAGAATCGAACGAAAACTTTTCTAATTAACTCAAGAAGCGTTTCAAGAACTTTTGGATTTAAAGTTGCTGTCCAATGTGGAAAAAGGATGATTAAACTGCGGAATATTAGAGAAAACTCAATGAATGGTGAATGTCATCATATTTTCAAAGTTTTGGTGGTGGTTGTGGTTTGGGTTTCAAATTCATCTTATTTGGTTTACTAAAGGAAGGACTAGATTTCGTTTTTGCCTATTTATTGGATATGAGTTCGCGGCTCGATAAACGAAATTTGAAGATTACAAGTGTGAACCGTATCACGAATCAGAAAACATAAACGAAGAAGCCGAGGAAAAAGCACTTGAAGATAATGTGTTGTTGTTCACACTTACTTTTATCAAAATTACGATCAGTGAATCTACACAAAAGTAGACTGAAACTTTTACGGTAAAAGTTTCTCATTCTGCCGAAATTCGGTTTTGCATGCACATTGCACATCATATTCAAATGATTGTTGATACTATCGGAGTACTTCAGTTCAATTTAAATTGGAAATTCGGTTATCGCTTTTATTAGAATCTTAGGTATGCATAGTACATAGCACAAAGACAACAATCGAACGTTTTGTTCATCGAAGTTCCAATAAAGAAATATTTGTCGATGGAAATTTGAATATTTTCTGCATAAAATTCTTTCTTTGAGCTCAATCGAATGAAACCTCAAATGCGCCTGCATAGCATACGCTACGTATACCGTTACCGTATACACACCGTTTCGAATGACACAATTGTACATTTATTTCATCGTTCTCTGTCGGTTTTATTTTCCTTTTTGCACAAGTAAGTGAATTTTCTATTTGAACTTTACAGTTGGCTGGTTCTAATGTCTACCAAAGACGAACTTTTATATGAAAATGTAAAAAAAATATGAAACGAAACGAATGAATTAATTACCTTGTTCATTCTGTTGATTTCTTCCTTTATCGTTTTGCCAGTCCTCTTCTGAAATAAAAGGAAAGAAGAAAAAACATTATTGGATTTTCTTTCTGCGCTATTTGTTTGCTATTTTCTCCCAAGAGAGACAGCTAAGAAAAAAAATAAATGTTTAATTCAATCGACGACGACTGATGAATTGAATAGAAAATTGAATAAAATCAAAAATTAAATTTTAATTGCATATTGAGAGGAAAAGAATTTCATTTTTAAATAGACAAAAAAAAAAGCTGCGTGACATTCAATCGAATCCATTCATCGATTAATTAAAGTAAGTAACGAGATTGGTTTTCATTATTTGTGGATGTTCATGGTCAATAGAAATTAGTCAAATTTAAGAGGCACCGGTACGTAGCTAAAAGTGTAGCATACATTCGCGTGTTTCGTATTTCATTTTTGTTAATATCTGTTCATCCAGATTCCTTCTTGAAAAATGTACGACCGCAATTCCGACCACGAATCTGTTAGCTTTAAATAAAAATTAGTTTTGGTTGTAGTCGTTTGACCTGCTCTGAGAAAAGTGAGCATTTTAACGAAATTTTCATAAAATGCTCATTGTTCTCAGAGCTGGTCAAACTGCTACAACCAAAACTAATTTCTGTTGAAAGCTAATACATTCGTGGTCGGAATTGCGGTCGTACATTTTTGAAACAGAATTCTGGTGGAAAGATATCATCATAAGTACACTAAAACCCAGTATTTAAAAAACGCTCAAATGTAGGCTTTTCAGGAAAGTGCCGGTGCCTCTTAACAAAATCGAGGTGTTCACAAAAGACATGCAAACATCATTAAGGCCAGGTTAAGGTGTTTACTATCGCAAATGTGCGTCTAACATGTCTTAACCTGGCCTTAAGTGCAATGGCCATTTGCAAATTTGTAGCCTACATTCAGGCGGAAAAATATTCGCTTTTTGCTAATTTCTCTGAAACAAAATCTTTTTTTTAAGTAAAACCATTAAAGCATGCAAAAATGTGTTACTTAGTTAGTTAGTACAGAAATGTATGTAATTCTAAGGAGCTACTTTTAAAGAAAAAATTGGTTCGTTGTTGATAACATATTCCACTTGGTAAATCTTCACATATTGTGTAAATTTATGTAATCTGCACAGGTTTCTCCAAGTGGGTAAAGTTATGACTGACAAACCAATTTTTCCTGTAAAAGTAAAAAAAAAGATTTTGGTTCAGAGAAATCATCAAAAAAAAACTAATATTTTTCCGCTCAAAGTGTCAAAGGGTTTGTAAATGATCCGACACCAAATTTGTTTAACAATTTTTTTATTTTAGTATTTCATTCTAGCGTGCTCAACAAAAATTTAGGAAATAAAAATCTAGACTTTCATTTGTTCAACGATATTCTTGTGCAATTAATTACAATCCACACCAACTCATAAATCAGAAAAAATGTCGAATTTCACTTTTCCCTGTAAATTCCATTTCAAAAAGTTTTACACGTTTTTTTTTCTAAATAAATTAAATCGAAACATATCGAACATCAAGAGGCCAGATAAGAGCCATCACGACCCCTCTCACTCTAACTAGCCATTACAGCATTAAACTTAGAAAGTGACCTTTACCATTTTCTTGAAGAAAAAAAAACTTTTTCTTGCATCTTGATGTCCCTCTTCTTCTACTTTTCTTTTAGAATCACATCCTATTTAAAAGTTTTTTTTTTATCTTATAAAAAAGTTGGGACAAGAGTTGTGAGCCTACATAGGAATTAGTTTTGTGTGATCAACCAAACAAACACAAAACGTAAACAATTTATTGGTTTTTTCTTTCGTTGCCGTTTCGTGGAAGCAAAACGATTTTTCAATAGACGACGCTGTATTGAAGGCGAGGTAGAAGGGTATTTTCATTCGTTGTTGTTACGCTAAATGAATTTAGACATTAAATTGTTAGATAGATAAGAGCTTCACTAAATAGTATAGTCATTTGTGCCGAGCTGGAGATGTTGTAACTTATTTTCTTTGTTCGATACATTCCATTGTATAACGATCGTTTTGAAGTACTAGGCATGAATTTGGTTCAATTGTGGTGTGGGTTGAACTACAAATACTTCAAGTAATGTATGGAATTCATTGGAATACAATGAATGAAGAAAAGAATGAGAAAATAAAGAAGAGTTTCGCTATTTAGAATTGGGCGAGGTTAGTAACAAAATGAATTTGGTTAAGCTCTTTGTAATTGTGATGGAAAATCGAGATAAAAGCTTTTCAAAAATTAGCCTCTTGTTTGGGAAACAACTATGTTCTTCGAAGTTATGTTTTCGGTTTTTATTTCATGTTGCATTTTAGTAATTTCATCTCAACATTTTGTACTTAATGTTTGTTCTGTTTGTGTTCGTAGCGTCAGCCGTTCTCCCTCTAGCCATAAAAAGTCTGTGATCCCTTCTTACACGAACCTTATTCAAACTGGAAATAATTTGGTTGATGATGATGTCATAGCCTTTATGAAATCTGTTACTTCCTTTGTTGAAAATTCCGAAAATTCTGAAAAAGTTCCGAAAAATTCTGAAAAAATTCCTAAAAAATATTTCGGAATTGTTAGGAATTTTTTCAGAATTTTTCGGAACTTTTTCAGAATTTTCGGAATTTTCAGAATTTTAATTCTCTAAAGTAAGCCCTGGTTGAAAGTATAACCTAATAGCTGATACAACCTCTTTTACTTCATTCATTTTAACATATATTTCATTTACTGTTATCAGACTGTGTTAACTGCAGGCTGTCGCTTCTTTTTGTCGTTCGATCGCTGATGTCAGGAAAGAATAACGATCGACTATTTATCTCGGTTCCATTGCATAGTCATTCGTAAATGCAATATCGCTTAAATTCTTCGAACGTTGCCACGACAAAACGATTTCAAATTGAAAAGCGTTATCTTTAATTTAAGTGTTTGGTAAACTTTGATAATTAAATGCCTGATCTCCCATCTTTGTTACCCGACTATGAAACGTGCTGATGGGAATGATTTGAGTATTAGAGTTGCATCTATTTGGATAATTTGTGTCATTGTTTATGCAGATATGCAACCCATTAAATTCAGTGCTTGTTAAGTAGTACTTGACCTACTTTAGGAAGATTTATGATATGATGGAAATCGTCAACAGTTGGCATACTCTTGAACATAATTGTTTCGGAGTGGAGATTTATTTGGATTTCTTTTCATATTGAATGATGTTTAATTATGCAACTAAGGTAAATGACATTAAATGAACAGACTGTCTTGCTACTAGTCCATGAATACACACAACGACTACGCTTTTCTCCCTGCGTAAATAAGAGAGTTGTTTTGCAGTAAATGTCGGAAAATGTCTTCGTGAATAACAAGTTCGTTTATTTCATTAAGTATTCAACGGATAGTCTTTCAACGATTTGGCAACGCTGCTAACAAACTACAGACGTTGTGACTGTTTCTTTTGGAGCGAAAAGTTTTATCGAGAAGAAAAATAAATTTGCTTCCCTTTTAAATAAAACAAAACCGACCGGTCGATGTGGCACTAAACAAACCTTCTAGTCGGGGGGGATTATGTTGTACATATTTAATTGGCAATTTAACGTTTGTATAGTAATGCGATGGATTAATGTTATGCTAAGTTTCAATATGGCGGCAGCTGGTGAATGTAAATCAGTTAACGATAACACACGGATTTATGCCATTGAGCCAAAGAAAAGAGCTGCATGTGTATGTTGTGACTTGAATAAACATTTTTTTACTGTTCTGTATACGGCATTCGATTTTTCGTTGGAACTTTGTAGAAACAGTAGGCTTCAGTTGAATCTGCTACTTCCTTTGTTAAATCAATCAAGTAGTTTTCTTCATTTGTTTTAATAATTTTAATTCTACCTGCGGTTAATCTTTCATTTTTGTCTTTGTGTTGGAATTTTCAATACTTCCATCAAATGCCGGCCTAGAATATATTGCTATAATTCCAACAACTGCATCAGGTCGGTGTATTTATGCATGAAAATTTCAAACTTCGCTTTATAAGCAATTATTGGGAACACATCGACTTAATTTGGTAATTTTATAATGGGATTTATGCAATCGATTCATCTCCTTTACGTATTTGATCGATTCAGGCCTGTAGCCTTTCATTAATGGAATGTAATACACTGCAATGATGATCAAGTGAATGTGTAGCTTATCATAAATCTATTATGCATCGTTCGCTACAATTATAGGGAATGTGATTCATTTGTAAGCCGGTTCAACCGTTTCATCCACTTCACTTCAAATTCAATGATGGCTTTATAGGTTTACCACGAGATAGTAATGCATTACAGAATTTAATACGATTGACTGATACTGGGAGGGAAAATAACAATTTCATACCTGTTAATGATACACAGCTCCTTAGAACGAACATTACGTGCGCTGAACTTTGTTACTGAAACCTTTTTCGTGTGAGTTCCGTCGAATTGTTATTTTTTCAAAAAAAATTCTCTGCAGTCATGATCACGTAAAAGTAAGGAATGTTTTTGTGAAGACATTTTCCTCGATTTTGCGTAGTTTAAAAAAAAATTTAGGAAAATTCGGGAAATTCTTAGAAATCTTTTGAAAATTTGGGGAAAATGTTGGAAAATGTCTTCCCAAAAATAGTTCCTAACTGAAAGTGCCACAGTGTTATCAATCTCTTATTTTTGTTAATCATCCTCGTTCGAATGCAAGGAACCGCTTTGTTTCACATCTGTGTGTTCATGTTTGGTCACACCAAACAAATAAGAGATTGATAAAACGTCGGCACTTTTAAATGTTCGTGACTGTAATTTCTCTGCTTATAATATCATGGTAACTATGCAATTCTGTTGCATACACGATTCCATTTCAAATCGTTTTCCATTTTGTTTCGAAATATACTTTTTTTACAAACGGAACACCCAGTGTACACTTGCACACATTGCAGGCAATCATGGGATTCATCTATCAAACAAAGCAAAACAGAAAAAAAAGCCAAGTCAATGCAAAGCTACACCAGTTTTGATTTAATTAAATTTCCAGTAAAGTGGGGGTACGGAAATCGCGGCCGACGCCACCATTGTAAATTGGGAATGATTGGGTGTGCCTAAACATATTTTGCCAACTATACCATGTGTACACGAATCACCATCGTTCAATATTATATTTCTGGTGGATTTATATTTACACAGTCGAACAAGTTTCATGTGAAACTATAGTAAAACCAGCGTTTGTGTTATACTATACACGGGATATGTAGACACTTTTCACATAAAAAATGTTTAATTGGTATGTGCTTTAATAAAGGGCTTTTCATTGATTATATTTACAATGTGTATAGCAGCAGGAAAATTCCACTTCGTAACAAGTGCATTCTCGCCTGATTCTCGATTTATGCGCGATGTTCATCGACAATATGAAGGCGAATATTTTTGCTGACACTTTAAAAAATTTAAAAAAATTGGAAAAAACATTTCGAATTCAAATGCTTCAGAAGTGATGGGCTACCGAATGACACAAATTCCATTAAATTCGTTGTTCATATCCAATTTTAAATGCAATTAGAACGTGTAAACTTTGAAAATATTTTAATGAAAAATCCAATTTGTCAAAGTAGATGCTATATGAACCTTTTGATGCGAACATTGCTTGTAAGTCGCTAATACCATCAGTCGTTTATTGACGTGACGCTTTTATCTTTTTTTCTCGCATTTTTCCGGATGCTAATTGAAAGTGTTCGTTCAGCAGTGTTGACACACTCGAACCAAAGTTTGATGGGAATTTAGTTAGACATTTTACCGGTGATGATGATTGATCAACGAGAAATTGATTCATTTCTTCAGCTCTTTGGTAACCAGTTTTTGTTCCATGATTTCACAAAGAGTTACCAATGTCACACTTTGAACAAAAAAAGTTTGAAGAATTTATATCGATGTTTAGAGAAGAAAACAACTCAAAGATTCTTAACTCTGTACAACTCTGTACAACTTCAACAGATCCAAATCGTACGTTGAAATGCAGTTATTTGCTTCAGTGAATTCTTTTAAACTACGAGCGTGCAAATAAATAATTGTTTTAACGACGAAACATTTCAGTAAAATTTCTCGTAAAGGAAATATGTCGTTTGCGAGACTTGAAGCACACAGATGGAAACAAAATGGATAGATACGATTCTGTGGAAGCTTGTCAGGGCGATTATTTTTCTATAACATTTCAACTGGCTTAGTGAATGAGTTGTCAATTGCATTATACGACAGGTCTTACAGATTTCATTTATGGACAAGGAAAGGAAAAATCGATAAAAGTAGCTTACTTCCAATGTATCAGTTTGATCTGTTTGGGACTGTCTTTCGCCGTAATTAATGAAGTGATTTAGTTGTAATTAGTGACATGATGGCGGTCTTTTACAAAATGTTTACGATGAAGCAAAAACATTGTGTAAGTTCATAGCTTCACTGAACACTTTTGTGTTGTACGCTGTCCATGTTTGCGTTTCTTCTCTAGGTGTATGCGACTTCGTCTTAAAACTTGGTGATTTATGTTTGTCCAAGACATTCTTTTTAATCGATTGTTCACCGTGATTCACAAGATCTACACTTTCCTCATTTGGCCAAAAAAGTACCAACAAGACATCACGGTGAAATAGAATGTTGTTCAACAATAGTTATTTATGCAACAAGTATCTATGAAGGTATATTATCGCACTAGATGTCGATTGTCAACCCGAGGCGAAGCAGTGCCGGACTGGCTCAAAAAAGCCCTTCGGGCGTTGTATGGAGAAATTCCTCAAAAAGCCCTTCGTCGTCATTTATCCATACAAAAAACAAAAGGCCCTTCGGGAATCGCCCGAACGCCCATAGGGCCAGTCCGGCACTGATGGCGAAGTCGAAAAAATGAAATGAAATATTGGGACGCCATTACCGCGAATGTCATTCATTTCGATACAAGTGCGGAAAAGTATGTCAAATATTTGGAGTTGCCACTAGCGAAAACTGTACAGAAAATTTTTATTTATCGAGTCATTTCGTAACCAAATGTTATGTTGTTTGCACGACCAGTAAAGATGATGTTACTACAACGTTTGATTTGACAATAGTTAGATGTAGTCGACGTTTACATTATTACAAACACAACAAATAGAATACGCCCAAAGCGTTTAAACGAATGTAATTATACCAGAATGACACCCAATAACCGATATGGTTATTTGTTGTTTATGTTCGATGTCGTGGGAAAACGGCCACTGAAATATATCAATTGTACATGGAATGACGTCACTGAATCTGGCATAGTTCTTTGTTCATTAAATAAACACCAAGTGCCACACAAAAAAGGATGAGCTAAATACTTTGCTAGACGTAACAACCAAACATAGCTGATTGAGGAGATATTTGAGTAGAAACAATATCCTTCGTGTAACAAAATATTTTTTGCATGAATCTTGGAATGTAGGAACGTGCAATGGACGTTTTTATACGTAGAGTACGTTATAACATATATACACATTTCCACAATATTGCTGTATGTGCCGTTACGTCGCTCAGACCTTTTTCGCAAACGGAATAAATCATCCCTCTATTTTTAGCCGTTCGTGATTCTCATATCAAAACAGAATTTTTATGTATTTTTATGATCTATTTATCAAAAATGAAGACAAGAAAAAGTTTTCCTTATAGTGTTCGTTCGTGTTTTTTTTTCGCTTTGCTCCTGTAAATCAGATTTTATTCGCAAAAGAATTTATTGGATGTTTATTCAACCTCCATAAACAACATATTCGAACTTTAAGTTGGAGGCAATGGCTTTTCATATATTTATATTATACGAACTGGATTATGGTGAATAGAGCGTTTTGATTGATTTTCAAAATTTATTCGAAATATTGAATTTCGTGTTTGTTTAGTCTCTTTTAAAAATTTTGACATATTCGTTGAGATTGAAATTTGTGGGCTGTTGTCGGATGTGATGATATTTTACTTAACTTGACCGTTTTATTAGCGTCAAACACGTACCAGTGATTCAGGAAGTGAGAAATGATACAACATAATGTTCACTGAGAAAAAAGATTACTTCTGACACGTATAAAGTGTGGTAAGGTAGTTATACACCAGAGACGTATTCATACTTACACACGACACGTATGGAAGAAAGAAAAATCTTAAAAAACTTAAGGCTCACAGAGCAATTTTTTTCGACACAAGGACCTAGACTATAAGGTAGGAAACATGTCACTCGTATTTTATACAAGACGTATGTATAACAATACGATACGTATGTTAGCACGCATATGTGTCTGACGTATAACTTCCTTACCACACTTTAAACGTGTCAGACGTAAACGTTTTTTCTCAGTGTTGGAGGAACGTATAACACAATGATTATTATTCAGGTTAATTTTGTGAATCCATCAGTAAGAATAGTTTACTTCCAATTACAGGACCTTTAATGGGAAACTGGTTTTCTAAACTTACTAAAACATTTCCGAAAGTTGCCAGAATTTTCCATTATTTGCAAATTCTGTCAAATCAGTATGAGATAAGTTCATGGAATGAGTTACTATTAGACAGTCAAGGGATGACATGACAAACTTACAATAAATAATACAACATTCGACCAATGACTGACTGTTTCGATCTCAGAGAAAATCAAGTAGGTCTTTCGACGTTTTGCATTAATATAGAGTTCAAGAATACCATTTTTAATCAAGTCAGTGCGCCAATCCAGTAGTACTGGTACAATAACACTATACCATTTTGCACATGAGCAACTCTAGCGAATTTTAGTTAAAATGTAATTTAAACTCATCGCTAATCTTCTCTTGGATGGATGTGCAACAAAGCAAGGACATGTTTATGGTAACTTATGAAAGTTTTTTTTCGAACTTTCATATGTCGGACTAACCAACTTGACGATGGTTTTGATTATTCGGTAGGTACGAAGTGTAATTTCTTGAATTGTTAACCGACTGATGACAATATCGTCATTATATAAGTCTGAAACATTAGACATTAAAACATTCGACAACTCTTTCGAACGGAAGGAGGACATTTGTATTAGTTGTAGAGTACTATTCGGTGTAAAAAGATAAAATGTCAAATGTCATTGTGATTATTATCGATTCAACGCGAAGCCGAGAGCCGACTCACACATCAAAAAGTGGTCTTTTCAATTTTATCCCGAGAAAATTTCATAACAGATAGAACATCACGTCCTTGTTTGAAATCATTGTGCCAAGGACTGCTATCACACAATGATTGTTATAGCATTAGTCTTGAATGGAGGACTCAACTGAAAAGTTTCTCTTTAAAATGGCTGTTTCTCTGCCGGCTGTTATTGAAGCCAAATTACAAATGCAAAGCCCTTTTGAATTATTCCGAAAAAAACGATAAATTTTCCGATGCTTAACTTCGAAAAATGGTGGATTCACAAAAGCCCAGCAACAACCAACAGCAATTAACTGCATTCTTTTTCTCAAATTCATTCGCAAAATTATTGTTTGGAATTTTCGCTGTACACAAAAGGCATAAAGAACATAAATTAATTCGGTTACTGCGTATTCCCGAAGGCGATGCCACATAAAATACACCAAACATTTTAATATCATAATAATTCCAAAAAATGTGTGCGATGCAAAAGTATGCTAAATGGCGTTGGCTTCCCAGAGAGCGATGATTAATTCAGCGAATTTCACTAATTTAATGATATAAAATATTACAACGGATTACGACTTTATTACTTCTATAATAAATGAGTATACCGTCACAGCCACTAGAACATTATAAAACAAATTTTAATCGGAACAACGAAATCATTTCATGGGATTGTCATAATCGCTCCTTTATTATCATCAAAAATTCACTGGCTTTTGCCTGTTCACACGTAAAACGGATTTACAGTTCGTATTGTTATTGTGTTAAGCTGCAACCACCAACTGAACATTCCCGGTGATAGTGAAATAAAAATAATTTTAAATTTGACGAAATATGTTCGTATAAGAGAGCAACGACATACACATCCGACAAATTGAATTAAACTAAAATCATCCCTAATTCAACTGAATGGACGAGGGTAAGAGATTAGAAAATCTATTATGTATCAACGTTGCTAAAAATACACATTTCACAGAGAATCAATCTTCCATGTTATATATACGTTCAGGTGACTAGAAGTTATGAAAACGAATTGTGAGAGAAATTATGTTAAGTAGTTTTTCATACGACACTATGGAAACTTTCCATCGGAAAGAGACGGAGGCCTCTAATTTTTCTTTTCTTTTCTTTTTTCGTGCGGTTTCACTTTTTATAAGCCTTTGATCGTTACATAATTTACACGTGATAGAGCGTAAAATACGAAACTAATTGCAGGTTTTTATAATGGTATCACTCACACCGCCCCATGAAAGTTTTTTTTGTTGAAGCCTCATCTTCACGCCTGAATATATTACGAATAAAGAGTTGGTGAAATATATTGAACACAGGTCATTTCTTCGGAAACACATAAGAAATGGAGAGAGAGAGAGAGTAAATGCCTAATACAGACGGCTTGAAAAAAATACTTTGCCAACTTAAACACAATGAGACATAAAATTTATTAGAAAACAAGGTGTAGATATTCATGGCTTGCTCTTAATTACTTCGGTAAACTTCTGAAAGCACAATACACCCAACCAATCTTGTACATAGGTACCACCAGCACCTACAATTGCTACTTATATTAATAATTTTCAAGTGTTGATAATATGAAAAGTGTGATAGAAAATGGGGTCTCTGAAACAGAGTTGACATATCGGTTACCTTATTAGCAGACAAACAATAGCTCGAACAGAGAATGGTTTCCAACAGCAGTAAAAGTTTCAAAGGCAAAACCTTTTGTTGAGTTTCGATTACAGAATTGAATTTGATGAAAGGGAAAGAAGTGTAATCAGTTCGAAAACACATTATGCTAGTGAGTGTTGGAGCTTTGCGTGTTGCGTATACAATTTCCCTTTATAGAGTTACTTAACAAATTTGTGTCGGGAAAAAAGCGGATGTGAATGTTGCTGGTTATTGCATGTTTTTCGTTGAAGTTTTTCTGGTATGAAACGAAAACAGGATATTGAAACCGGATGCTGTTTGTTATAAACTTCAACAAATGATTTATTTATCGAGTGTAAAGTCACTGAATGAAAATCTATTCAAATGATTTTTGCGTTTTGTTAGATAAAATTTCTGTCTGCAACATCCAGTAATTAAATTTGAATATCTTAATCAAATGGAAAATGGCTGCAGGCTCAATTCTACATTAGTATCAAATTCACTTTGTTCAAACTTGACAGCTGAATATTGGAAATTCAATATGTGCGCTGGTGGGCTGTTATTGCGGGGTATTAGTAGTAGACTTTTAAAAAGCAGCATGCTACAACAGAGATGAGTGGGACGCCTGAAAAATTAGGATGTCTACTGCCAATAATCTATGGAGGGATTCTTTTGAAAAACAGCCTACCGAAATCGGACGCATGTTCCAGTGGACTTTTTTATATGTGCCTAGAAAGGACTTCGAAGATTTTGTGACTGGCGAAAGGTGATCAAAAACCGAAAATTTGCACTTTTCTTACCAAAATTTCTCCAGGTACACGAGCCGTACATGGTCTTGTGGGGTGTCATTAGAAAGGTAATCACATGTACTATTGAGCCGAATAGAGACTCATTGGTTTTAAAATTAATCCACAATGAAATATGTGCAGTTGAAGTTTTCAACTGAAAACTTGCACTTTTCTTACCAATATTTCTCTAGTTACACGAGCCGTACATGGTGGTGTGGGGTATCATTTTAAGGTAATTTTATGTGCTTTTGGGCCAAATAGGGTCTTATGGGGTTTGGATGCATATGCGATGAAATATGGGCACTTAAACATTTCAACTTCTCATATTTCATCGCATATGCATCCAAACCCCATAAAACCCGATAAGACCCTATTTGGCCCAAAAGCACATAAAATTACCTTTAAAATGATACCCCACACCACCATGTACGGCTCGTGTAATTAGAGAAATATTGGTAAGAAAAGTGCAAGTTTTCAGTTGAAAACTTCAACTGCACATATTTCAGTGTGGATTAATTTTAAAACCAATGAGTCTCTATTCGGCTCAATAGTACATGTGATTACCTTTCTAATGACACCCCACACGACCCTGTACGGCTCGTGTACCTGGAGAAATTTTGGTAAGAAAAGTGCAAATTTTCGGCTTTCGATCACCTTTCACCAGCCATAAAAGCTTCGAAGAATTTTTTTGAGAGTGATTTTGTCTTCTAGGGTCGAAGGCCTTTCTAGGTACCTATAAAAAGTTCCACTAGAAAACACGCCCGATTTCGGTAGGCTGTTTTTCAAAAGAATTCCTCATGCTAACACAAAGAGTTTCGGGTTCTGGCTTTTTCAGAATTGGGTTTTAGCATTTTAATGCTTAAAAGCTCTGGCTTTTAACATTTGGGTTGGGCTTTTTTAGCATTGGGCTTGGGTTCTTTTTAGAATTGGGCCTGGAATTTTTTAGTATTGGGCTTGGGTCTTTAGCATTGAGGTTAAGTTGGGCGTTTTTAGCACTGGGCTTGACCTCTTTTAGTATTGAACGTTTTATAATGGTGAACATCGAATGACATAGGCAAAAGAATTCAACATCTTCGAACGGGACTTTCTCTATGTTAGAACTTTTCCAATTCAAATTTAGGAATTCACTTTAAATAACTTGCAGCCAGAGAGAATTTTTCTGGGAAATCGATCGGGCTAACAACGTAGCAGCTAACACCAAGAATTGTTGCACAAAAGTTGTGATTCAAATAAACTATTGAAAGCTGTTGAAGATTGGGAAAGATTAAAATCAACCAAATAAGAAACAAAGACTTCTTTGTTGTTGGTGCCATTTTAAAACTGGAACTTATTCGATTTAAATAGAATGGAGGTTGGTTTATCGCAAAGTATGTTTTCTTTCATCAATCGAAAGTGCTTTTTAAGCAACATTTTGTGATAAAAATTGAAATCTTCAACTTGATCCATTAAATCTAGTACTTCTTTTGTTCACTCCCACAGATCGTTTTATCACCAATTTTATCGCCATTTTTTTTAATCAGAGATCACTAAGCAAATTCAACGTCAATTTTTGTGCTAGCTTGAAACAGATACATCAAACCCGTCACAGAAATTCATAGTAGAGGTTTATTCCAAGATAACACCAGATGATTGAAACATCCATTTATGGCTAATGCATACCATTAAGGCTTAATAAACCTCAAAATGGACGTCTTATGGAATCAAAACACCTTCCAGGTGAATAATCCGATCAGATTAACTCAGAGAAAAGTTTTTCACTTGAATAAAAACCAAACTCCTCTAACACGAAAAACTACATTAACTAACAATAAATATTATATCTTGTCATGTGTAGTGTCAAAAGCTTGTGGACTATAATATAAATGTATTGTGTTCACGTACAGATAAACATTACATGAATGATTCGAGGGTCCCAGCTAACTATTCATCCGTTCTGTATTAAGATAAATAGAGGTAAAAACATTTGTTAACCGGATGACTACCGGGATGAAAGTTATGTGCCAGTGTGTTTGTGTGTGGGTGGGTTGATTTACGTACCAATAACTCGTTGACCCAATGATTCATATATAATCCGTGTATACCCGTCATAGATGTTTGAAAATTCCCAGAAAGAAAAAGGTAATTTTTGGTCCTTTTATCTCTTCGTTCTTTTTTTTTTGCGTGTGTATAAAGGATAGAACCAAAGGGACATGATCAAATAATGTCTCGTATATATCAATCTAACACACAACCGCCTGTTGTGTATAATAATATGGCCTTGTCAGTGAAGAAGAAACATTCATTTTGAATGAAGGGAAAATGTCGGAAATAAAAAAAAGGAAATTTGCCGGATACCGAATACGTTTGTGGTTGGTATGCACAGCCAAATTCAAATCAAAAGAATAACAAAAAGGAGGCAAAGTCAAATGTTTGGAGTATTGTTTGCAACATTTAATCATCGACTGCAATATTTGTTCACGTTTTATGAACATATTGTTTTGAGCTAGAAAAGAGACTGGCAGTTTTTAAATTGAAAATTGAAAACAATTTATTTTTCATGAGGCACACCTGCCGTACGGAATCTATTGTATATGACTACAAAGGGGCAATTTATTTTCTAGTCTATAGTGCAAAAAAATTTCCATTTCCAGCAGAGGCTTTGATATTTTCGAATATTTTTTATCAGTAATTGTGACTGAAATAATCTAGAACTTAGAATTTGAAGTGAAATTCTAAGAGAAAGTGAATCAATGAAATGAAATCTGAAATAAAATTTTGGTACCATGACTGGGACCCGAACCCAGAATATCCACCTTGCCGGGGTGTTGCTCTTACCAATTGAGCTACCGTAGACATTTTAATTTCAGATCTAATTTCGAACCGTTCGTTGTTACATTACTAAAGCATGTAGCTAAACCGTGTGTATTTTATGCCAGTAATATGGGCTATTGTGCACTGATATTACTTGTTTCTAGCATTTACATACGATTTGTGCCACCTACACATGCATGCGTCTGCCGTATTCTCTTAAAACTCAGTGTCCATTATTTTGATATTTTGAACTCGCCGATGGGAAAATGGAAAGAGTTTCAACAGTTTAGGGTGCGGCTACGTTTTAATTTCTTCATTTGGTCCTTTTAATCCGGTTAAACCGACTCAATTGAAATCCTTACTTCTTACCTCGTTTCTACTTATCTCCCACACGGAAAAAACGGACAATGTCAATGTACGTCTGATTCGATCACGATTTACGTGTGAGTCGCAAATACTACATCTCCTACGTAGTATGTACATCGAAGTCGTGAAATTTTACGTCTAAATCGTACAATAAACGACTGAGTGAACCATTGGTTTTGTACATTGTAGTTGAGTGAGGACAAAACCAATGGTTCACTCAGCCGTTTATTGTACGATGTAGACGTAGAATTTTACGACTTCGATGTACATACAACGTACGAGACGTAGCATTTGCGACCCACACGTAAAACGTGATTGACACAAACGTACATCGACATTTTGTGTTTTTTCCGTGCAACTGGACGTCAACTTACTTCACTTGAAGTGATAGAATGAGATGAACATGATAACACGAATGTTGGAAATTCCATTGAATCTGGCTACAATGAAGTGAACTTGCTACACTCCAGTCGAACCGGAAACTTGGGTTCTTTGTGTTGTTCATTTGCATTGCCCTCATTGGTCTATATAATTTGATTACAAGATCTATCAATATATCAATCCAAACAATTCAAATCATTCCATATGTATTACCTTACCACATGAGCAAAGTAATTGCATGGTAACGTCGATGATAGCTCATGTGGTATAAATAGCTTAATCAATTGAAATTATTGGAAATCTTCCGATTCTACGAATGTAACTGCAATGCGAAATAGCCTTTCATTCCGACGACAACCATTCGCATCAAATCAACAACAATTACAATCATCTCCTTTCGAGCACATTTACACACTATACTTCATCCCAAAACATATTATCCCAAACTTATGATCATTTTCAATTAGCAAAAGCTTCACTTGATTTGAATAGAAACACTAACGCAACACCACCGCACCATATCCGAATGAAGCTAGTCAAACGAATGTAGTAACATTGCCCAACTCTAATGGCACATATAATTCAACGGTCCTTTCACATTACCGGATGTTGTATCATATTGTAGCACATTTCGTACCATTACATTTATGTTCTTTACAACAATGTAGGCATCGAGAACAATAATAAACTTTATTCATTTTGCCGTTGCCGGTTTCTGAAAGTTCTACTGCCTTCTTCGTATTTATATAGAACACATAAACCATTCCATATCGAATCTACGACAATGATGTAAATATACACAAACAAATATACGACGATCCATTCGAAACTCCTCAGCTACTTGACTTACTGAAATATATTTCTCTATATGACTCCACATGCTCCTCTATACTACATTGTAGTTTATTCTATCGCCTGGTTAAACCCCCCTAACACATAATTTAATATTCAAAACACATTTTGAAACAATAAAACATTCTCTAAAATGCAAATAAAACATACATTTGTTGGTGTGATGGCACCGTGTACACATCTACACAACGTTTTATGGAAAAGGAATAAAATTCGGAAGAAAAGTTCGGTTTCTTCGGGGGGTCGGTAGAGACAGAGCAGCTTTATACTCGATTTTAATGTCATTGAATGAACGGAAAGTTTGTATTGCATGTTGTTTGTGCAGACTTTTTAACTGGTAAATGAGAAATGTTAAAGTTTCCAATTGGTTCTCGTTTAGATAGATATTACAATGTAACGTTGTTGGTGGCTGGGAAATTTTCGGGGGGTTTTTGTTCAGAATAAAGGTTTAATTATCAGTTTCCTGTCGTTCGTTCATAAACAACGTATTGTATACGAAACACAATTTAGTTTGATGTTAAGTTAATTAACTGAAAATGTTCTATTTACAAACAAAATTCGTCGGGAAACTTAATTAACAGTCGACAATAAAAGTACAACAAACCATTGAAAGAATGGGTTCTTTGTGTCAGCCCTACCGACAACATTACTCATAATACCTTCTTAAACTATATGTATTACTGTCGAGTTTATATTACCGTGCATGTATACTTGCACAAACAAACAACGTTACACAGAGAAATCGGACCCTATCCTAAGGTATAGCATATTCACCTTCCAGTCGCTTTTTACTATCTTTTTCAGGAAAAATTTTCTTTTATGTAGCACGGAAATAGCCATTTGAGATGTGTTGGAAAAATATGTTTCCAAAGTATATTCGCAGCATTCCGAGCAAAATGCCATTTTAATGTCAAATAAACGTGTGCGCTAAAGTAATCTTGGAAAACTGTGTGAAACCGGATATTCTACAATCTTTGTAGAAGATAGAATACAGAAATCCGTCAGAGATCATCTAATGTTTTCCAACTACAATCATTCGAAATGCTTGAATGCGCTTAGAGTAAGTTGCAACAAAAAATGCATAAAATTTATGAAATTTTTATCGCAAACGTAAAATGAATCTAATTTTCGTTCATTATGATTTCTGATAAAATCCTCGAGTATTATTGAACTATTGAACGAGTCTGCTCGTTAACCCTATTAGAAAGCTAGCACCCTCGCTCATTAGAGGACACCAGCTCTTTTGGCCAATAACAATAATTTCCAACAATAATGCCCCGTCAAAAATGGCGACCATTGTGACATGGAAGAGTCAATTCTCTATTTATTTTTGATGATTATTCTCAAAGCACGTCCAAATCTATATTTTATTACTGCAATTCGTGGATCCAATTTCTGGGAAGCTAATGTCATTAAATCTGGGGAGCGATTACAGCATCAATTCTCTTTCATCTATTCAATGTCAACTCTACATCAGCTTGACGATAAGAGTTTGAAAAAACGTTTGTCATCGTTTTGGCATATCCTTTTTTAAGACTCTTATCGCCAAGCCGCTGTAGTGTTAAAACTTGTAATGTAATTACTGTTCCAGAGTCCTGAGGTCATGTGATAAACACTTAGATTTTATTTGACTAAAATTAGTCGAGTAAAAGATGAATTTTCTGTTGACACCAGGTTCGTTACGGTGACATTATTTGAAAAATGGCGAACCGTACTCTATCAGGTAGAATTGAGAAAATAGAACTGATGCCGTCCCTCTACCGGAAAAAAAGTTAAATATTGGGTGAGTGTGACAATTGGTAGAAATCTTCTTATTTTCACTGTAGCTTTTCATGATTCTTCACTCACATATCCGCGCTTTTCCTGATAGCGTTGTAGTGTCACTTTCATCGCATAACCCCGTCAATAAAAAGCGGCATCTTCCATGAAGAATAATAATTGCCAAATTAAATATCTCCCCTCCCTATTTGACAGATCAACTTCACAACTGGTCTATAGCAAATGTGAGTCAAAATCAGCTTTCGCCTGCACATACACACACAATGTGCCTTGAATGGTATAGAATTACATGTCTTTATGTTGGCGTCTGAAATGTTTACTCGTCTCAATTATACAATTTTCGAATATTTGATCCCTTTACACCGTCATTCACAGTGTACACACAAACAGTACCCAGTCTTTAATACAAACTGTTCATGTTCAAACCGTATACAGTCAACATTAATTTACTCAACACTAATTAATACAAAGCGACTATCCATTTCATTTTCACTGTAACTAGATGAAACCCATAAATATTAAATCTCAATATACATCATCATCTAATGGAGTGGACGAAGATGTGCAATGCATATTGAGTGGTATAGGGCTATGTGAGATGAAAGATGGTGGTACGGGGTGAAATATTTAATATCATTTTGATTTTGCTACAATTAACTTGTTCATTATGTACAGATTGATGTGAGCGTGTGGAATGTTTTGGGAGATTTGCCAAATGCGTTCAAGCCATGGAAATTTGTGTTCAAGGATATGAGTTCACCTTTCAGTATAGCAAGAGGGAGTTAGCCATTTTCAATTTATAAGTCGACTGATAATGATAATCAATCTGATAGCAGACGGATGTTTATTGGTCGATGACGAGCGTTTATGAGTGGATTTGCAAACAGTTTAACCAATAGAAACTCAACAAATAGTCTGACGAAGATTTTTTTCCCTGCTAGTAGGTCTTCGTCGGTTTTATTTCTTACATTCGTGTTATTGGTTCTTTTACCATTCTCCCGTTGAAAGCAACGAAAACGATATGGATAGAAAGATTCGGGCTCAGATTTACCTGTTGAGTCGATTTTGTTTTTTAAATCGCAAAATGTTATGTAAATCTGAAGCTTTATTGTAGAACAAACATAATTTGAGAGTGTTGAAAACAGAAAACGTTTATTTGAGTTACGTTCAGTGCATTTCCTTTACAAATTGTGCAAAAGTTGGTTGCTAAACAAAAACCTCACATTCTCTCACACTCTCGAAAACTCATAATGTACTATTTCGGCATTACATGGCATATGCCGCCGTATATACAGCCGTAAACGTTGCACAACCGTAAACGTTGTACAGCCGTAAACGTTGTACAGCTGTAAACGTTGTACAGCCGTAAACGTTGTACAGCCGTAAACGTTGTACAGCCGTAAACGTTGTACAGCCGTAAACGTTGTACAGCCGTAAACGTTGTACAGCCGTAAACGTTGTACAGCCGTAAACGTTGTACAGCCGTAAACGTTGTACAGCCGTAAACGTTGTACAGCCGTCAACGTTGTACAGCCGTAAACGTTGTACAGCCGTCAACGTTGTACAGCCGTCAACGTTGTACAGCCGTCAACGTTGTACAGCCGTCAACGTTGTACAGCCGTCAACGTTGTACAGCCGTCAACGTTGTACAGCCGTCAACGTTGTACAGCCGTCAACGTTGTACAGCCGTAAACGTTGTACAGCCGTCAACGTTGTACAGCCGTCAACGTTGTACAGCCGTCAACGTTGTACAGCCGTCAACGTTGTACAGCCGTCAACGTTGTACAGCCGTCAACGTTGTACAGCCGTCAACGTTGTACAGCCGTAAACGTTGTACAGCCGTAAACGTTGTACAGCCGTAAACGTTGTACAGCCGTAAACGTTGTACAGCCGTAAACGTTGTACAGCCGTAAACGTTGTACAGCCGTAAACGTTGTACAGCCGTAAACGTTGTACAGCCGTAAACGTTGTACAGCCGTAAACGTTGTACAGCCGTAAACGTTGTACAGCCGTAAACGTTGTACAGCCGTAAACGTTGTACAGCCGTAAACGTTGTACAGCCGTAAACGTTGTACAGCCGTAAACGTTGTACAGCCGTAAACGTTGTACAGCCGTAAACGTTGTACAGCCGTAAACGTTGTACAGCCGTAAACGTTATACAGCCGTAAACGTTATACAGCCGTAAACGTTATACAGCCGTAAACGTTATACAGCCGTAAACGTTATACAGCCGTAAACGTTATACAGCCGTAAACGTTATACAGCCGTAAACGTTATACAGCCGTAAACACAGCAGTTAACCTCGTATGTACGCCCAGATTACGCAAAAAATACTTTGTGAGTAGTAGGAGCAAAGGGGGAAAAGTCAAAAAGTATGTTCCTCAATCCTATGGCTTTTTTTTCAAATTTTTTAGTGGATTACGATTTGCGACACAGCCGTAAAGTTTTCTTTTGATAAATTTTAGTTGAAAGTACATATTTTCTACAATGAATGCAATTGTACTCAACACTATGCCGAAAGTTAATAACAAATAACTGTTTTCCATGTCACTGAATGTAAGAGCTTCTGCATCTGACGTAATAATCATGTGTCCTTTAGGCTTACTGCCACTTAAGAGACGCCTATTTTTCGCAATCAAGTAGTTGGTTATTCCATGGTCCACACATCTCTGTATGATAGTGTTCAGGCAATCCTCAAGCGACGGATGAAAGTGAAGTTTAAAGGAAAGACTCTCAAAACCTAACGTACAAAATGAAATTCGAGAGAGATTTTCTTTATGTAGAACTGAAACGTTTACCGAATCGTTCAATAACATGCCAAGTGTCTTTGTCGTTGTCAAACAGAATATTAAATTTGCCTTCTCGTATGACATAGGCATTGCTCGCATTTCGATTAAAAATCATTTCACTAATATCATACTCCATTATGTACGTGATCTTTAGTTTTTGTGGAATATTGTCGAAGAAATGACTGCAACAAAGTCGCGGTTTTATTTAAATAGTTGGTCGTTTTGCGGCTGTACACTCACGTAACAGATTCACTGTATGATGGAGCCTGAACCTCTAATCCTGAAACTTCTAACTCTTCCAAATTGTTTATGGTCAATATATTCAACTGCAAAGCGAAGCCTTGAAACATGGATGACGATAACAACGTTCCCGACAGCATTGTTCCCAAACAGAAACACCAAAGTAATAAATTTTCGGCTGCGGTTGATATGGTAGCGTTGAAGGAAATTCCCAAGGATAATCCAAACGTTTCAAAGAAGACATCGACGAGTTTTTTGTCGATCCCCTTAATCTTGTTGAAAATGAATCGTGTAACTGTTACGGCTATTATTACTGGACCCCAAACGAGCACAAGTGGCGACTTTAGCATTTGGTCGTACTCGGTTTTCGTTTTAATTTTTTTTGGTACGACAAGTATAAAATTGTCCGTGTCATGCGGATACAGATACGTGTAATCTTTGATAAATGTATCATTATAAATAATGTATTTCACTTGTTCTGTGTTCATGTCAATTCCACGTTGACCAAACACTTTACTGTGTGAGTACAAAGTGAAAAAGAGGAACATTTAACATTCCACCAACTAAATACAAAGTGTGCAATCATGCTTACAGCGAGGAGTTTAAGTCTTCGGGACCGATTGAGAACCAATTGTGTCTGGTTGGTTGGTATATGTAAAAGTTACGTTGTTCTGTGCAGTTATCTGGTTCTGTGAATTAAATGTAAATTACATTTCATTGCAGTCGGTACATATAGCAAGATCTTAATTTCGAAATTTCATCGTGAAAAAATTTAAAAACGAAAATGTCCGAGACAACTAGCAGAATTGTGACTTACTAAAATTAGCGTGGTATGATTTCACATCCACCAGGTGTAGGGTAACCTTCATTAGTCTGAAATTTGGTGTCGCGTTTAAATGTTTCGTAATGGTATCCAATATAAACACATCGTGGCCGCCAATACCATATTCGTATTTTCCGTTTACTGTTGCAGCTGTTCGGATAATCCTAGGCGGTTCCGTTTGACCATAGATTGTCAAATTTAAACCGTGTAAGTTGTTCACATTATGATTAGGAAACATTTTTCTGTTGCTGTTGCACTGATTGTTGGTGAAAGGTACGTTCAAAATGCCCAGCTCGAATTCTTTGAATCGATATGCCTTTACTCCTGTACTGGTGTTCCAGAATACAGAAACTGCATTACTAAACTGGTGCCTCTGTATATATTGGCTAACATACAAGAGGATGTTTATCGCTGGATATTTGTTTACGAGGATAATTTGATTGTCTTGATGATTAAATTTAGTTGCCGCAAAAAAATTTAAGACGTACAACCAATCAGTGTAGTAATCAAGAAAAAAGACAAAGAAAATTTTCGTGAACAAATTTTCCGACAACAAAGGATGTTGCAATGTGGAATTATCGGTAATGTCAAATCTTAACCACGCGTAGTCTTTGCCTACGATTAATTGTTGATGAACAATGTCTGCTATATCCGCTGTCGTATTTATGTGTACTAAGCCAACCGTATCAAACTGACATCCATCCAGAATTGTTTCCACACAAAGTGTTAGATTGTTCATGGACACGAGCAGTGGTAATACGTGATTTAACATTGTGGCAACAAGATGATAGTCTGACCACACAATGAATGGAACGTTGGAATTGTGCTTTTCAAAGTCTGGCCTCAATCAATGATCGAACTTTTTAATTTTACCACAAAATTTTGAAAGCCTTAAATGAGTGATTATATTTTATAGGGATGCCCGATCCGAAAATTGAAAAAGGAGGACATTAAGACACGGTACTTGTTGATGTTTTCACCTCTTGTCAGGAAACTTTCTTTAGCTGAATATGGCTATGTTGTAGTCTTCAGGGTAAAATTTCACGAAACAAACGTATTCAGCTATAAGAACAAAAATGTCCCTTTTGTAGTTTTCATTGTAAACTAGTATATGACCATACCCTATTTTCTCCATTGTCTCCTTGATTTTACATAGAAGAGAGAAACCAATTGACAAATTTAAATTTTACCGGATTTTCGCTGCATGAATTTCTATATTAAATGTTAGCAAGTTGGCAGTAGCAGGACATCTAGGCCAACAAGACATGTTCTAGCGGCTGGCATCAAAAAAAAAGGAAACCGATGCGGATAAGGAAAAAATGTTTCCTTAAAGGGGACTTATGGCATCCCTAATTTTCTCCACCCAATAATTAGTTGTGTAATGGTTGCAAACAGTCAATTATAATGTTTAATTTATGGGTAATATACATATAAGAGGCGTAACCGATGGCAGCTCGTGCACGTGCTTTCCAACTACGACATAAAGGAAATATTACAAAATGAACTTATCAAATTAAAATAAATTGGTTCAGGTCACTCGGCTGAAATAATTATTTTCCGAACGCATGCTAAAATGCTTTTTTAGCGAATGTGAGGTTTCCAGCTCGAACCGGAGGCGATTGCTGGAATCGAACTCGCTAAAAAAGGCTTTTAGCATAAGTTAGGAACAACGTTTTTCTTAAATGACGTGGAAAACGTTGACGAAGTCGCGACATTTAGGAGAAATGTTTAAAAACATTTTTTGACTGGTGTCACCACACGTGACGTACGAGTAGGAATGACTGAAATGAGTGACAGGAGAACACGAAGCGAATCCACTTTACATGGGATACGTGTATGACCGAACCCTCACATAACCACAAAAACTCTCCAAACCAAGGCACAAGGCTCTTCTTATTTACAATAAGCCCAAATGCATCGAAATAAATTTAATTTATTGCAACGCACTTCAAGCATGAGTGCTGAATAGAGTACTGAAACTGGACAGTGTATCTTAGAAACGTAAAGGCATTATCATTCAAAATGGAGTACTTTCTACAGACCACTCATACTTGAAGTGCGTTGTTTATAGTCATTTTACGAGGCTAAATGTGTGATGAGCTCCACCTACAACGCAACGCCGTTACAATGAAAGTCAAACTTAAACAAATTTTAATATAAACCCAGGATTAAATTGTATTTTATGATGGGTTTGTTTTAAGTATTTCGACGTTATACGTTCGGAAAAAATCAGAGAATTCTGCCATTTTAGGCCAGAATATTCGTACGTATTTGTAATGCATTTCACACTGATAATGCCTGGATAGACAATTCTGTGTGCAAAACTGTGTGTAACAAAAAAAAAGTCGATTGAAGCTTGAAATCACAAACCGACTAATGCACAGAAACATTTGGCTTTGAAAGGCTTTTGAGCTTAAAAAAAACGCAACTCAAATTATTTGAATTATGTTTTTAATCACTAAAACTTATCTAACGATTATGTATCGTCCAGTACACGGTGGTACTACACAGCCAGTCGGACTTTGAGGACACGGAAGAATGGGCGGCAGACATGGAACGTTGGGATCTTGATGAGCTCGAAAATCATACGGATAACAACCGTTTGGTGGGGCGACCGGATACGGATATCCACCTGGCCAACAAAATGGAAAAATAGCTTGACGTCTACCAAGATCAAACCAGGAGCATGAACTTGTTGGGTATCTGAATGAAATAGGAATTGTGGCGACGCAGTTTTGCTGAGAAATGTTTAGGGTTTGCAATACAGATTACTTTTAAAAAAATGTTCCAAAAATTTAAATATAAACTCACGACTGTCACTCCGATTAGTAGTAAGGTAATTATAAACTTCATTTTTTACTGGTTGTCGAAAGCACTTTGATGCCGACGAAACATTTTTCGGAGTCTTTTATACCCAGAAAAGATGTCAGAAATGACGCACTTAAGACTTTGTGTGTCAAGGAAAAATATTTGTCTGATTTTTTGCTTATGAATTTTAATGTTAGTCGAAACATCTACGGTTGATTCTCTCGACAGACAGTTTGGAAAATTTGATGAATTCAAAAAATTAATAAATTAATAAATAACGGCGAGAAGACTTTGCAAGTAACGGATCGATCAATCGAATGAGTCAATAATTTTAATGTTGAATTTAGGCCATTCCATCAACAGTTGGGAAAGCATGCTTCATAATTTTAATGCCGAACCAGCTGTGTAAATGGTTGCAACAATTTGAAACCTAGAAAATTTTATTTCCATTTTGTATGAAACGAATCGTATCGTAGGAATGTGGAAAATTTTATGGCATTTAATGAAGAACCAACGTAAAATGGAAATAATGAGAAAAGGTTAATTAGAAGGTAGGCAATTGATATTAGGTTCCTTTTTGATGGTTGACGTTCTTCTGTTTTATTGCACTAAACATTCATTACTTGCTCCCATGCGTAAATCTACTATTACATAGCAGTTACCCCCCTCCGAAAATGATCAATTACACGAAGAATATTTTTGGTTAATTTTACATGAACTACTTTGTGATACACACCTTTCCCCCTGGACAGGCAAACAATCAGAATAAATCGATTGCAGCTACGTAATTCAATTAATTCGGAATTATGGTAGGTTCACTCGTTAACTGTTTGTCCGATCCGGAAGCGAGGTATACAAGTACACTTGAAGTCTACAGTGAAATACAGTTACCGAAGCATGCATTCAAAAAACACTTTCGTCACAAAGCAAACAAGATCACAAAATTCTTACCTCCAGTAATGAGTTACTTTCGCAGCATCCAATGTAATTTACTATGACATTGTTTTACGTTACTATGACCATGTCATCAACTTAATTATATCATAATCATACATAGTATGTTGCATGCATAGCATACTGCATATTATACATACACACATCTCAAACGTGTATAAGGCTCACAACAGGTCAGGTCGACCTGAAACCTTAAATTACTTGTCCTGAATTTACCTGAAATCAGGTTAGATTTCAGATGTACCTGCAAAAATCCCAAATATACCTGGAATCAGACCTGGCTTACCTGAACTTTTGCTGATTTGCAGATTTCAGGTAAATTCAGGTCAGTTCAGTTCAGACTTACTCTAGCTTACTAGGAAGACCTAACTCAAGTTTTTGTTTTCTTCTTCTCTCAATTGAAAGAATAACAAAAGAAAATTATGAATTAGGTCACCTTCACGTCGCTATGTGTAGTTTGGCACTTAGATACTTTCAGTTTCAGACCTGCTTTTTGTTTAATAAACATCGTCTACGTAAGGTTTACTTTACATATTTCAAGGTTTTTAAGACTCACGAAACATTTAGTCGAGAAAAATCACCAAAATCCACGAAAATGTTGGCCTCAATTTTCGTTCCTGTTGTGTCCAGTATGGGCCACAATCACTACTAATTACAATCTGTTATCACACCCTTTTTTGGCATTTTAAATATTATAAATAAAATCTTTTTTACAGTCAATTACTGGGTCAAAGCTTGACATCTCTCGATATAAAATACCAATAAAATTTACATCAAAGGAATTTAACCGGTAAAACCACTTCACCGTAATTACCTCAGCTCATTTCACGTGCCATTTAATTGGAAATACCACCCACGAGTACAGAAATTGTTTCGCAACTCAATAATGCCCGATGGTATACTGACAAACAGATAAATATATTAAAATATAAAAAAGCCAATAAACACAGGTCGGTAAATGATATTTCAGCCCACAGCCCGCATCAATCTCTCGAATAGGTATACGAAATTTGTGTATGCGACCCCGTAAGCTGTTTGACGCAACCGTTTATATGCAGGAAAATTTTAATCTCATTTTCGAAAAATATATTGTGGAAAAACATGGAATATTCAATTTTCCACGAACCATTAAATGGAAATTTTTGCGTAAATTATGCAAAATAAAATATTTATGTTACGTACGATATAGCGTGTATACACAAATATTTGGATTTGTTTGTGCGCTTCTGAACCATCTACAATCCTTAAATGTTGTATCGCAGATTTATAAAATGTTCATTGTAGTGAAAATTTCATTTACTTACACAGGTGCTTTAATGTGAAGAGGAAAACATTGGATTCTGAACGTCTATGTAGATATAATGTCAGCCGGGGAAAAAATCCGTCTAAATGTTTACACGGTAAGTCGAGTACATCAGAGCCGATTTTTGATTCGTATTGATAAGGGGTAATTTTCTGAAAAGTGTTTCGCGGTTTACGATTACATTGCTCCTCTGAACATATAGGTCACATTTGATATAAGAGTGGATTACATCCTTGTTTGAAATTTTCCGTTTTGCCAGGTGTTGCGGCCCGAGCCAATATAAAGTAACAATTTGATGTACCAAACAGTTATGAAAGTCATTTTACTCATCCACGAAATATGTTTTAACACTTTTAATGAAGTAACGACTAGTTTTCCGGGGGTGCAGTGTGTAATAGTATTTTTCGTACCAAGCCAGGAAATGACGATTTTTTCAGCACCAGTCCAAAGGAAAATCAGGACGTGTGCTGAAAAAATCCATTTCCTGTCTAGGTACGAACAACGTTTTGTGCATCGGACAATTGAAATAGACAAAACACATCAATTTACTTGAAAACATACACACTTCACATTCACCATATTAAATTTAATTAATCGTATAGTCATAGAAAAATTCATGTAATTCTTTTCCCGCATAAATCGTAAAGAAATGAAGTTTTTTCCCGCACGATATATAGTTCGGGAAAAACTGACATTTCTTAATGAAAAATCATGGCAAAATAAGTCGTATTTCAGTTGTGGCATGCACAAAAGTCATTTGTAAATCAGAGGACAGAGGACAGAGGACCCAAAAATGTAATTTGAGGTGATACATTTTTGGGAAATTCAATTTTCCTCTTGAAATTTTCCGAATTTTCCTCAAAAATTTGGAAAAATGTAGAAAATTTGGGGAAAATTTAGGAAAATATTTTCACGAAAATAGTAGTAGGCGTTTGCGGCCTGTGTAAAAATGGTTTATACCTGCGCAAAGTAGTTGCAAAAGAAAATTTTCCTGACTATTTTTCTTAACAACTTTTGCAACTCCTTCAAAAGACGTTCTTCATGGTCGAATATTTCTTGATCATGAGGTCAATAGGTATAAGAAATAAAGCAAAATAAAAAAAGTTTCTGGTAAATAGGTGTTAATATCAGCGTCCGCACATGTATGAGCAGTCGGACACCTATTGTTCTTTAATTCATCAAAAACCTTATCATTGAAAGAATAATAGAAGTCCGGGTCCTGGTACGCCCACCCTATGTTGTAGAATAGATCAAAAATGCCTTATATGCCTATTCAATGACAACGTAATCCTTTCCTGAAATTTAACCTTCAACCTAGAGCAAATCATAAAAATGTTGAAGTGATAGATTCTGTTTCAAACACTAGGAAGCAGAGAATTAGAGAAATGTTTCGCTGATTTCACCAATTTTCAAAAATTGTCTCAAATATTAGGCCATGCAGGAGGTACTATCAACAAATGAAGTAACAAATTTAATGATTTTATTCTGACACCTTTTACCGTTTTAAAAAAGGTAATATTTTCACTAAAAGAGAACAACTTCATACAGGAAATCCATGCAATACCAGACTACACTTTGTTATATGGTGATCAAGAGTTCAACTTTAAGTTAAGAGGTTGTGAGAGTGGTTCCTACATTTGCTACTAGTCACCATACGGGATTCATGGTTGCACCTGTCCTTGAAGTACACAGTCACTTGTCAGAAAATGTAGAATTGCGTATAATCTGATATTGCCTTCCATGACCATCGCAATAAAGTTACAATTAGTCGTTATGTTTCCGTATATAGGTTTTCTTTGAAAAACATTTTTCGCCCACTAAACATCGCTATATTATCTAACGGGAAATTATGCGCGAAGATTTTGCCAGAAAATAAGAAAATGCAAAAAAAATTCTAATAAATTCGTTCGAGTTAATGACGAAGCTAGATTGTGGTGTTGGTGTTTTAGGCTTTCTTCAGCTCTAATGTTCATAAAGTTTCTTTTATGTAGGTGGTTAATGTTGAGAGCGAAAAGAACGGTTCTGATGAAAAGTTATCGTAATGATAAAAGGGGATTAAATGATTGAATTAAGTGATTTTTTTGCCTTCGTTCCGTTTTTATTAATTTATGTTTGGTGTTGAAAAAGAAGAGAAATTAGTTTTTGCTATGGTTCGTTTGTTATATATGAAGGTTGTTGGCGAATTTTGCTCGTTTGCGTTAATGAATGATTACAGCAAAGATGTTTGCCATGTAAATTTACTTCTTCCTTGTTTATTAAGCGAGATATTTCTGCTACCTACCACATTTATTTTGATGTTAAGGCAATTTTAATGGGTACGTTGATGAATGTAATGTCGGTATATGGTGAAAGGAAAGCTGCTTTTAAAGTGGACGTCTCACACAAAGAAAATAATCTTTGCTCGACTGAAAATTTCCACACGAAAGGTTTTTGGTGTTTGTATGTCATTAAAAAAATGGGAAGAAAATATGGTGAGGTGTCGGTACAATTAAAATGAAATTTAATTAAAATCATCGACAAGACTTAACACAAAACTCAACACAAAACTCAACACAAAACTCAACACAAAACTCCATACAAGACTCAATAATACTTGATACGGGTGTCAAGTTTAAGATAATTATTTCTTTGTTTCCAATTTATCTGTTTCATTAAATCATTGAATGTACGCTCTCGTTTCCGCAATATAATATCCAATTGTCAATTGTTTGGCTGATATTTAAATTGACCCAAAAATTTTGTTTATTGTGAAACGACCTGGATTCTGTCGCGTCACAATCATTGCATATTAATGTTAAACATCTTCCAGACTAGTGCTCTACTAACCGATATAACGGAAAAATGGAAACCTCTGTCAGGACATTATGTCTGGGTTGTAGTAATTAGCGATTGTTCTCTTATATATGAACCCGTTTTTGTTTGTTTATTTTAAAATTGAAATTGGAAATACTTTGAAAGCTTGAAACAGGTCAATTCCAGATATTGAAAAATTGAATTCAATCGTCTTTTCAAAGGGGACGGTTTATGTAAATGGCATGTTTGTTGGTCGGAAGGTTATTATGCTGATGTTTTCTTCAACAGTAGAGGCTATCTGTAAGCATTACCCTGCTACGGAAAGATTTTATCTCACTAATGCGGTATTATAGAGAAAAAACAAAAAAGTTTAACCAATTGAAGTAAAAGATTTGAAACCAACCTCTTGAAAATACAACGTTTAATTGAAGTAATAGATCCAACAGTAATCTGATCTGATATGCTTTCCGTTTGTCTGTGCAAGGTTTAAACATGTGAACTTCAGGTTAAACCTTTTATTTCAACTTTGTGTTAACGTGTGTTAGTTTCACAGATATTCTTTACGGCAGCGGTCATTACATTTTCAGGGGAAAACTGTTTCGGGAATAACCTCCCAGAACATTAGATCGATTTTGTTCATCTGTAAACCAGACTCATGAATAACTGCAAGATCATTAGTCCTATACTGTCCATCGAACCAGAATTGCTGAAGTTATCGATCATAGTAATACTTCAACACGTATTTTCTGCGGTACGACCCTTAACTCAAGTGAATTACTTGGATATTATACAACGGATTTCAATAAGATGGTTTTTAAAGCCAATTGACCTGTTTCGAACCTTATTCAAAAACAATAAAAAAAAATTGTCAAAAACATAAATTTACCTCCTTCACGTCCTTTTCGTTTCTTTTTCGATCCACTTGACGAATTCGAATTTTTATCTTTACTCTTCCAACGAATCAACATGACTGCAAAATTTAAAATGTTTTCCCAAACACAATTTCAATCACAAATACAAATTATTACGAATTGTTAATTCCTTTCTTTTTTTCTGTTAAACACAATTTCTCGTGAAGTGTTTTTTTTCAATCTGCTCATGTCATTCAAAAATATTCAATCAATTTGTTCGTCTGTTCACCATAATTAAATTAATCATTTTCGAGCTGCACTGGAGGGTGGTTCAATTAATTATTTCATTATATTGAACGTAACAGAAAAAATAATTGCAAAAAAAGGATTTTAATGATGCATGTTTAGTTTAAGTACAGATGATGGTACTGGTCTTCATAAAAAAAATCAACAGCGAGAATTCCTGCTAATGAAAAAATATTTTTTTCCATAGAAAAATTCCAAAAATCGCTATCATTACAGCGATAAATTCTTTAATCGGATTTTTCCCTGTATTGGATTTTCCGAGAAGGCGTGATGACATATTTACTCTCCAAAAGTGTATGTAATTTTGTTGTCACTATATCACTTCAGGGAAGGTGGAAAAGTACTTAAAAATCATTCGAAATGAAAAATTATTGACGCCAAAAATGAATCTGATTTGGCAAGATACTAATGTGATTGGATGAACCTTTTATAAGGAACAAACTCGTGGGATATTGAATTGGTGATGAGTGTAGGTAGAGTATTTCTCAGAAAGTTTTCTTAAAAGCGATATGTTAACTGTTTTGCAAACTATCTTGTGATAGCTTATTTGAAAGGTGATTCAATTGCGGATGCAATGTAAGGCAACTACTGCATGATAAATTCAAATAATTTGAAGTTTTCGCTCAAATTTTTGGTCAAAAAGTCTTAGTCGGGAAAACGGACAGAGTTACTCTGTTTGAGTGAAGACATAGATCATCAACGGCTCTTATGATGTTTAAGAGCTAGGCTCCTCAGCTATTAACTACGGTTAGTAGTAATGACTTCTGTTTCCAAATGCCCGAGATATTAGCATTGTCTCACGCTACGACCTCGAAAATCAAAAATCAACCTACAGGCAAGGGAAAAATCGATTTTTGATTTTTTTTTGCTGTTTCGGATGCCTTCTCTTCGGACCCTCCCTAATGGACGTGGCGGTTGGACAATTGATTATAAAATCAAAACAGCATCTGTTATCGATAACGACTTCAGGAATATACGACAAGATCTGACTATTGCCGTAGTATATTAGCAAAATGAATGTTAAAACAAATGAAGTAAAAGATTTGAAAATATTTAGACCAAAATGAAGTAATAGATCAGATAGTAAAACAGCTCATATGGCTGTCATCTGCACTACAAGTGATCGCGAAAATTTCATTGAAACAGAATATGCTCAAAACTTCATCCTCAAATTTTATCTCGACATTTGTTATCTTCATGAATTCTATTCCGATCAATTCCCTTTGTAACTTTGTATGTTGCTTCTGTACCCTCATTCCAACACTTCAAACACATTCATTTAACATGCATTTATCCTCAGTTATTTAAACGAATTCGGTGTAGATTAGCACAAACTGGATAAGACAAAGTGAATTCTTCGGCAAACTCTCCAACCTCGTAAATCAATACGATAGTGGAAATTCGAGTTAAAACTTGAACTTTATTAATGCATAAATTTACTGCATCAGATCTATTTTATCAGACGAAATACAATTTGGATGCTTTGCTGTTGAGAACGATGGTTGGAAGTTTACGGCATAAATAGTTTACGTTTGCCGAAGACGAACCATGTACATCTGTAAAGTACAAAGTATAAATTTCAAACGTAATCAACGTGATAAAGTGCGAATTTCGTTCATGTATATTCAGTTGAAGTTTTTGCTGTACACAAAGTGTTTGAACAATAAAGCGAAATGTTCTTTGAAATATTTAAAATTCGAAACAAAGGAATTTTTCAAATATAAAAAATGTAGACTGAGGTGAAATATATACATGAATGTACGCAATAAGGCATCCAACATGGAAATCCCTTTATCCGACTGCTAAACAAAGAATCTGTTGAAACTTTTGTTGTTAAAATTCGATCGAACTTCATAAAATATTAAACTTTTATGCTTCGCAAATCGATTTAGACCAGACATGGACTCAGATTTTCAGCTCAGCGTCGTGAAGAGTAGGAAACAGACAACTGAATCCTGAAGTTCTGACTAATGTGATCTATTCGAGTTATGAAATCGCAGTCTTCAGGCTTCAGACATTTGAAAATAATTCTTATTAAATAAAAGAGTATCTGATTGAGAAAGCCCAAATTTGAGCTTCTTATAGAGAACAATTTAGAGACTTGTAGGACTGAATGATTCTTAAACTCAATATGCATGGACCATGAAGTACTAGATTTAAATGGCGTGTTGTTCTAAGTAAACGCTGAATCTAGTGATAGCCAAAGAAACATGAATGGCTGAGAATTGAAATTGAGGTTTAATTATGCGTAATTTTGGTGGCTGCGTATTTATCCAAAATGTGTGACCTTCTATCATCTGTCACTGACTTTTGGAATGAATGAAGAACCGAGATTTCGCGGTCTTAAATGTCAAAATAAATGGTTAATGAAAAGAAGTAATAGATTTGTAATCAATCTCTTGAAAATAGTCAGATCAAATGAAGTAAAAATCTGTTAGTTAAAGTGCTTATCGTCAGTGAAAGGTTTACCCGTTTCAACCTTAAGGCTAAACCTTTGTGATGGTGATATTTTTGAGATGGTAACTTTGAAGTCGTTTGCCTTAACTAAAATTGGAACACGTACCCATTGTTATAGAAACCTTTAAAAAAACAGACATAATAACAACAATGAGCAAGTAGTCGTCAGCAAAAAATCTCATTTCGTACGCCGACACATTTCCACTTTACATTCATCATTAAAATCTGACAACAACAAAAAAGAAAAGCAAAAAAAAGTGGAAAAATGAAAAATATTTTCTTTACAAATCCTGCAAATACTTCGACATGTTTGAGCTTATATTTGTCATTTATCAATGGCACACACGAATACACAAAGACGACGAAAAAACCAATATCCTTAAAGTCATTGACTGTCTGGTGGTTTACACACTTCAAAACACCACCAAAACTATAGATGCACGGCAGGAATAAAAGAAAAACACTCGGTATGTATAATGGAATGCACACCTTCAATAACACCGGGTGATGATGTGTGTATGCGAATGAAAATGCACGATTTTCACAGTTGATTTTTCTTGTGTGTAACAATACGAAGATTTTTCAACAGAATAATACGCTTTTCACTCATTCGATAAGCTGGAGAACTCTGGTTATTTCATATGGAATGAATGTGTCTCATTTTCTACAGAAATATTTAACCAACAGGAACATACAATGTCACCTCTACTACACAGTGATGTATATGGGGTGTTGTTTATTGTTTGAATATATTTTTTTTTTAAATATTTACAAGAGTTCAATACAACAAAAATAATAACATTGCATGTTAGATGACACGAACAACCATTCACTCGTCAATTTTAATTGCTTTTTTTCGCAACAAACACAGAAAAACTTTTGGGTGGTGGTTTTGATAAATTCGAGAGTTTTCCGGAAAATTTGTTTTATTTATTAATTGATTATCCACACTCTGACGCAAATCGTTCTGTTCACATTTTTGTGTGTTAAATTTCAATTTAATGCTCAATGCACCTGGCAGACATCACAGTACACAATAACTGCCATTCAGAATGCGGTCACAGTTGAAAGCGCTTTTAAAACTGATTTGAAAATATAAATAATTTATTTACTGTAGAATGCGGCGATGATTTTTGACGGAATTGCATGATTTTTCATCAAAATTTTACACGGACTGAATGAACCCGACATTGCAAATATACGAGTACCGCCCTAACACACTTGGTCGGGTCGATATGGAAATGCGCGCGCATTACAATTATGTATGAAATTCCATTTATTCGGTGGTGTTGAACAGGGTGGTTAAGAAACGACGTAAGAAGAAGTAGATCACTCGAGCGAAGAATAGGAAAAATGAAAAACGATGAATAAGTGTTTGAGTGTTGTGTATGTTAGAGAGAGGAGACTCTGCATAAGGGTAATACTTTTTGGCATACTTTTTGTAACAACGTGAATGCCTCTCATCGACATTAATTGAACCTTTATTCAAACCTTTTAAAAATATATTTTTTTTAAATTGAAGGATGTGTCGAAGGTCTCTACAGTCAGAGTTCTCAGAAATCCAATTCAAACCAACCAGGGTAATAAGATCACAAATTTAGAAATTGTTATTTACATAAACGAGAGTTGCGTTGGGAGTAACTCGGTGTGGAAGTAAAAGCATGTTTGGTTGTTGTTGTGATGAATGTGTGGCATTTGAGTTAATCACGTGTAATGTAATGATAATGTTGTCGTGAGGATGTTCAACAAATCGCACTTTATAGAAGAAAACTCTCGTCGCATGGGTTTGTGTGATTTATGAAAGTTAGAAAGAGAAAACTTTCATAAGTTCCTACACACTTGTGTAAACCTTTTCTTTATCGGTTGTGTAGTAGCTCACCATCATCACACAACTGCCCACGAGTTAACAACTACAGAGAGTAGTTGAAATTTCATTTCAACTATGATTTGCTAGAGTTGTTGTTTGTGTGTATAATGACATAGTGTTCATTGTACAGGACTATAGATGGAATGGTACCATCATGCAATGTCAAGCAAAACATTCAAAGTCTTATTTGATTTTCTCTCAGATCGAGACAGTATGGTCAAATGTCTTAATAATGGTTGGTTTGGTTGATTCTTTAATTTGGGACAATATCGGCCTGCACCACAATTTCATTGTTTTGAGCTAAATAGATTTACAGCTAAAAATCCAATCTAAAAATGTAAATCCTTCGAATGGCTACTATTTAATCGAATTACCCTGTTTGCCAAGCATATACACACAACACATCCACCCAAGAATGATGGCACACACCATGAAACTGGAAGCAAAGGGTGCAAGAAGAAGCAAAGAAACTTGAACATGTATATAACAAACGATTATACGGTAGTAGTATATTCCGACCGTAATACCGTCATATAGCCATTGCATTGCATTTTTGTCGTGTTAAAAGTCTCTGACTATATCACCATCTACTATCCCATATGTAGTGTCTATGTGTATACACACACCATGCTATATGACTTGTAATTTACGTACATATGAGAAGTTCTCTGCACCGTATAATATCCAGCAGCAAAATGTAATCCAAAAGCGGTATAAGCATTAAAGTCTGAATCATTCAGGTTTATAGGGTATACCAGATCAGACAATACGACTGGTGAAAAAAAAACCGATGTCGGTTAAATAGCGTATCAGTAAAAGAATCCATAAGAATTTCCTGACATATCTTCCCATAGTATCCGAGAAGCGCGTATAATTTGCCGTGTATGGTTTGGCTGATGGATGTAGCAGAAAATGGTAATATGAAAAACACACAAATTTTTCCCGGCACATGCACGGGATAGACGTCAATATTTGTATAAATAAGTAATATTGGGTGCCGTGTTTTTTAGCACGGTTAGCATGACATACATCCGTACTATATACGTACACACTTGCAAATATCAGGTGGGATATTAAAAGCTGCTGTATATGAAAATCATGAATTATTAATCGACGAAATAGAGAGCACCGTGTTCTACATAGATATATGCGGGCTTATTACTTTGTGAGGTGTGCCCTTTTTGGTATGCATGTTATACGTTCCTGGTTTGAGTGTATGTTTATAGCATAGCCATCAGTTAAGGTATGTGGTGAATGTACACCATATAAAGACAAGTACGCATCAGGAAATAGGTGGTGTGGGCAGAAGGGAAAATTATATGAGGATTTAGTACATTATTATGCCGGGGAGGCGAACGTGACAATGATTGAAATTCAAAATAAATTTCAATAATTCTCTCTTTCTATGAGCCAAAGTTTTCCAATTCAATTTCAAATTTTCTTTGTGTCTACGACGAATGAAGAAAAATGTCCTGGAGAATGAATGGAATTCAACAGAGGTTGACGATAGAGACTAAGAAGACGAATTCCATAGACTAAATATGTCTGATATGTCTACACTGCTTCGAGACGAGAACGTCTTTTGTTTTCGAAAATAGTTTTCAGATTTTATGTAAATTTCATCCTACTCACATACCGCGTAGAAATCAAATTGTGACGCAAGTCGGCCTCTAGATCGATATGGCTTGAGGTGACATTTTAATCGCTTCTCAATTCTACTGATCTTAGATTCTAGACTGATTAACTCTACGCGGTTCCTCAGTTTGGATTGTTTGGCAGCAAGGCGATAACGGCCTACGCACACTTACGCCGATCAGCTCATGGAAAATTCAGCTGAATCATCTCACTTCATCCCGATTCTCACTATTCTGTATCGAAAGGGTTCAATGAAAACTGCGCCTCTTCTATATTATTTGAACGCACTGTCATGCAAACGGAGAGCTAAACGGCATAACCGCGAAGAGGACTTAACCTCCGGTTATCTTTCAATAACATTTTTTGATTTAAATTCTTATTTCATAGAACCTGCATCACGGTACCTGTTCAACCATGGGAGCATGATTCTTAACATGAATAGAAAGAAATAGCTTTGATGGAGTAAATTTAATTCCATTACCGGACTAACATAGTAGTTTGATTGAAAAAGACGTCTTCATTCAATTTGTGTTACGCGACTCTGTACTGTGAATGCTTATTGAGAGTTGCAAAGTACCTATGTTAAGTGGAAAAAAAATGTGGAAAGTTTGCATAAAGTTTTTAAGAGTGACATAGTATAAATAACGGAAACGGTATACGACCGCACAACATTTTATACGTTGGTGCTTCGAAAATAGTTTTCCCTCTTTTTATCATTTTACATACCACTTTTAATAAAATTAGAGCGATCAGCGAAGCTGAAGCAAAAGTCAAGCAAAACAAAAATTTTGCAAAGGAGAAAAGTATTTTTAGTATCAATTTTGCATGATTTGCCTTTACAAGAACTGTAGCGATTTCTATGTAACAGTTTGAATGTTTCATGCTGTTGTTGAGAGGAACGAACAACTTTTTATTGTAAAACGTTTCGGAGTTGGAGTTAATTAGTTAAGAGCGCACGAAGTTTTCAAAATGAGCTGTGCACAATTTGTAAAATATTAGCTAAGCCACCCTTCACCTTCACACTACCCGACAGTGACGTTTTACTGAAAGTGATGTATGTATAGCCCGAATAATGATAAGTCAAAAGAAAATGTTTTTGTATGATTATCGGATTTTCTAATTTGTTGAAGAAAAAAAATTCTTTGAATGCGAGAACATCATAATTTAATACAGAATCACAGTCTGCCCATCAAAAAGATGGACTTTTTTTGAAAGAATAGTTTAAATAGTCAAAAACTGTAGTGCTTTTGTTGTCATGTAATGAGTTTCTCCATCGTCTGCTCTGGCTGTAGTTTTGCTTTAAAAAAAACCTATCAGAAGTATACCCGCAGCTTTGAACTGTTTGAGCGAGAGTCTGTTTCAGTATAAACAAACATACTCCTGGCTAATTCATTCGATGATAGTTACGTAGTTACTGTATTATAGAATCAGAAGATGGGACAGAGATTTTCAGCTACTATGTAGCTTCATGTATGTGCACCTGGCACATCAAGATATTTTACGTTTTTTTATTGAAGTTCTCTTACGTGAACTATGCAAAAGAACTACTCGTAGCAGCTTAGAAAGTTTAGGAAAAAGGAAGATTATTTTCTGTTATGATAGAGTAGGGAGCGAGGGGCAGATATGTAAAAATTTCGTTGACAAATGATTTTTATATCGTTTTCCAAAGTTTTTCAGTTGATTTTTACTGATTTTGGATGGATTTTCAAATGATTTCTTTCAATTTTCAAGGATTTTCTAATTTTATTTGATTTTCTTGAGATATTTAAAGGAATTTTGAAGGATTTTCTGAGGATTTTCTTCGTATAAGGAGTAACGAGTAATATTTGTCGCTGAACAACTGAACGTTTACAACATCAACAAATATAGACTTCCCTTCAAAAATCTTATTTTCCTCTTTCAAACCAACCCTAAATCATTCTTTAGTCTATTCCTAATGGTTCAGGATCGAATGAGTATTTTCTGCGATTTTAAGAGTATTTTCTCAGCCATGCGAGAGGATTTTTTGAGGATTTATTCGATATTGATAATAAAAGATTTTCTAAAATTTTCAAAAAATTTTCTTATAGTTTGTTTGGTTGGCAAAGGATTTTTCAAAGTCTCTTATCTATCCGTCGAATGGGTTTTTTAAAGACGATTTCAGAGGGTAGATTGTTTGGTTTTAAACGTTCCTACGAACATGGTCCTGCTTTTTATAGAAATTTTACGAATGAATGGCGATCTGGCAGGCCTATCGCGAGTAGTCGTAAGCATAAAATACAAACATTTCCCATGAAAATCACATGTACACACCGTTAATTAGGACCTAATGTGTTCCGTCTTATAACTCTTAACTGCTAGTCATACACCCACAGACGAAAGATGACATAAATTCAATTAATTGTTCCAAAACAAAACTCAACGAGCAACACAAAAAATTTATTAGACAAAAAATGAGTGGAGTTCATACATAAATCACGATTGCAAGGGATTTTGAATGATTTAGTAATTTATTCTTTGTGATAATAATGTTGCGAGAGAGCTCTTGTATATTATATTCTCTCAACGACTGCAACATATAATAAGTGTATACATGAAATGTGCTGGGTATATTACGTATAGTATGTTTATACTATACATCCTTATCGTCGCAATTCTTAAGGAAAAATATCTTTTTCATAAGAAAATAAACGGGAACGTACAGATCTTATTTACGAGTTTGTTTTAAAGCGAGCGAATATAATGGAAAAACTGTAAGCAACGAATTTTTTTTTGGATGAATATTCTTAAGCAAGCAAAGTGAATGAACTAACTATTACCACGGACGGTGTATGTATATATACATGATTGTTTAATAATTAATCAAAAATGCTGACTTGTGCATACAAGCACAGCTACATTAAGTTTTATATTGGAGTATAATACATTAAATACCAACGCTCCATATGATTATGTTTTACATAAATACGGAGCACAGAGCCAATTAGTGTCAACGAACTAAAACAGTTACAATATAAACAAATAAAAGTGTATATTACACCAGTACACATTTCGCTAATCCACATTGTCCTACATTAACCATATAATCTCAATGCCCACAAACTAAACTTTGTTGAGGTAAATAGCCGCGTATAATATCATTATACAGAAACTATGCGGTCAGAGTGAATCGACCAGCCGGTGCTAATGTTTGATATGAAGCTTTTTTATTTGGAATAGTTGAGCAAACGACATGTAGATGTCGCACGTATGTTAGTTGAATGGGTGTATTCGTGTCTTAGCTATAATGATGGTACGAAATTTCGTTTTATTTGAAATGTTGGTACGTAATTGGTGTATGTTGCTGTTGCAAAGTGTTTACAAAAGAAATGACGGGAATTTCATCCCGAATTTACGAACAAATTTCATGAATACGTTCTGGGCTGTAATTGAATTAAGACGAATCGACATAATTTATCATTGTTACTCAAACTCAAAGCCACCACTTCTTGACGCAAAACGATGGTCATATTTTTGCCAGAAAGTGTGCGCATACGAAGTTATCATCAAAATAATTTTTTTCGCACAAATTTAGGCTACAATTTAGCGTTGTGTTGTATCGTCTGAACTGACCAATGGCCTATCATTGGTAAATTCATATACGGAATTCACTGAAATTTACCGAAAATTTACTGAATTTACCAAAAATAAAATTCGGCAAAATTTCGGTAATTTTCAGGAAATTTGGTAAATGAATTTCCCAATAATAACTGAGTGACTAACGGTCAAACATTCAACATATCTGACAATTGAATTCGAATACAATTATGAAATTCAACAAAATTCCAACAATGTCTCACTGACGCTGATACATTATCCCCCTTGGGACCAATTTAAATTTGGCAAATTGACTAGTGTGTACCCAAACGAATTTGTCAAATCGTGTCAATATTTAGTGAGTAAATAAATTCAAAACGAACCATTTGAAGCATCTGAAGCAACACTGTACATTATATCCGAGCAGAAATTTCTAAACAGAGCAAAGATACAAACCATTGCTATGAACATGGTATGTGCATTGTGCATAAATGTAGGAGATTTGTGTACGATAAACTTTTCCATAAAATTTTTGTTTTGTGTGGAGCTTAGGATCAGCGTTAAATAAATCGCTCATGCATCGGTCGGCGAAATTGATGAATGGGAATTTCAATTCCCCATCCGCCTATAACTAAAGCTTATACCTCGGCTTATACGTTAATTAACTTAGCGGTATTGTTACCCATGCATTCTGATTTATTGTACATTTTATCAATAGAGAACGTTGGACTGTATGAGTTGCCTGGAGTGTAACATTTTCACTAAAAAATTGATGCATTCCTGTTTTCGGTCCGATGAAACTCAGGTTTTGTTTACAACTTTTTAATGAGAGATGGTTTGAATGAATTGAACGAATTGAATGTGTGAGTTGCTGACATAATTACACAAAGATATAACAAAGGTAACGTTAGCAAACATCGAGTTAAACTTTCGAGCATTCTCTACGTTATATTATTCAACAGGTTGTCAGGGACGTAGAACTTCATGTCTAATGTGTCATCTCGCTGTTAGACAGGAAATGTTTTGATTGGAAAGTTAGGATGTTTTCATTGGATTCAATTGACTAATAGTCTTATCTCTACGGTACTCACCTCTGTCTCGACTCTGCAAAATTCGTTGCACCTCCTCCGCTTCGGAACAACTTTCACTTTCGTAGGCTACAATGTGATTTCCGCTTCTGACAAAATTTTGGCGAATCGGTCGCGATTGTGGAATCAATTTTTTGGGCCCTATCGGCCGATACAGTGGTTCAACATTCTCCAACACCACAATCGAGCCGGATCCACCTCGAGCACCATAGTTTAATTGACCACCATTCATATGGACTTGTTGCACCTGCTGTACGGGCGGTTGATGATGAATTGCATGTAAGATTAATGGAGTAGCTCTGCCATCCATTCCGACTCGTTTCTGGTTACCGGTCGTATAGTAGATCTGGCTGGGAGTGGATGGATTCCGTTGAATGTAGCCGTAGATGGGATTGTTTTGTGGATGGACTCGGCCGTAGATGTCGTTCGGTCGTGAAACGTATATTTCTTCAGGGTTTCCTTTACTAGGAACTGGTGTGTGATAGGCTATGACTTGTTGAGGTGATATTTGGTCGCCGTTGAGGACGAGAATTCGTTGCGAAGATTGCAGCGTATTGATAGGAACTCTGGTTTGATTTTGATCATTCGCTAGAAATACGGAATCCGAATCGCTGTAGGTCAAATGACGTTGTTGCTCCCTTACATTCGGGAGGGTGTTGACGCGTTTGTTGACAGGAGTGTAAAACACGTCGGAGTTTGTTGACTGAATGCTTTCACGCTTATTTATTGGCGCGTAGATGGGTGAATTGCTCTGATACGGATTTTCCTTTTGAAGGCTCTGAACCCTTTGCGGAACCTGTGGCGCTAGCTTTGCGCTACTCCTCGATGATGCAATGCTGTGAGTAGCTCTAGAGTCCAACGATGTGTACGAAACAGGCGATATTTCCGACGATGATGTACGATTCATTAGTCCACCCCGATGACTCAGTTGATCGACAGACCCTTTAAGATTCTTCGTTGGAGTGTTGTTCATCGATTTGCGACAGAACTCTTGCACTTTGCTCATAATTTCCTCGCGCGTCATTCCACCAATCGGTTTCTTGCGTAAGATTACCGAGCCTCCTTGATTTTGGCTTTGAATTGTTCCGTACATATCGCGTGAGGTCATGTTATCCAAGACACTTTGGCAACGAGGTCGTTGGATATTCGCTTGAAGTTGAGGGGACTGCACTGCTTGATTTGGTTCTTGTTGAACAAACCCAAATTCATCCACGGTTCTTCCATCGATTGCTTTATCCTCTTTGTTGCGGTAGAAGTTACCGACAGTGTTCCGTTGCGGTGAATTTCTGACAAATTTTTGCTGAACTATTGGGGTTTGTTGCGGCTGCTGCTGACGAACTGGTAGTAGTTGAATTACTTTCGGATGCTGGGGTTGCATTACTCGTCGTGGTAGTGAATTTTGCCTTTGAACATTTAGAAGAGGCGTAGATAGTACTGCCTGATGTGGTAGTCTTTCGTAAATGTTTTCTTTTTTGCTTGTAGCAGGCCTACCGTAAACGTTGTTCAGTTGTGTGGTGGAATCGGTTTGAATCGTCAATGGCTTATTGTACAACTGTCGATCAGTTTGTTCCTTAAGCTCTCTTAGTTTCGCCCACGAATACGAGTCAAGTTCGAGTTTCTTATCGGGAAATCCGGGCTGACTTTGAGACTCGTCTACAATTGGCGACACTGTCTTAGGTTTCTTGTGGAAATAAAAATCTCCGTTAACATTCTTCGCCGCAGACTGGAATTGCGGTTGCTCGGCATTGGCAAGTGGGGTCGAAGTGCTTTGTGGTATTCCCAAAAATATTTCGCTTGGCGTTTTCGGTGACTTATCGGTCGGAATATTATTCCGTGAAATATTTTGGCTGATTGCTAACGACTGGACTGGCTTCGATCGTTCTAACGGCTTCGGAGGATTTCGCTTTTTTATTTCATTTTTGTCCAGCGACACTGTACGGTTCAGGTTACCATACGAACTTTCCGGATTGTTGGGTTTTTTGTAGTTTAGCGATTGTCGTTCCAAATTTCTTTTCATCGGAATCGGTGGATTGGTTTGCTTTTCAATGCCATCCGATTCGGCTAAAATTTTATTGCCTAATTTCGTATCGACAGATAGAGGAACTCGCTGAACTCTCGGCTTTATAATGCCATCGTTTGTGTCGGGCGTATTGTTATATCGAAAAGACACTGGCTCTTTGCGGTTTTTTGTTGCAATTGGAATAGCAGAATTGTTGTAATTATTCCGGTGGTATTCAAGCCTTTCACTCGGCGACAAAATCGGGACCGAACTTCGACCGTTAGTAGTTTGCCTTGCTTTCGGCAATGGTTTCTGCTTTTCCGGTGTATCACACATGATGGTATTATTCGAGGAGCTGCTGTCAATGTACCGAACGCCAAGCGAAGACTTCGATGAACCGATATCCGATTTTCTTGAGCTTTGTAGGTATTTCTCTTTGTCTAAAGTTCCATTACGACCGTCATGCTGATCGTCCCACTTAGCTTTCATATCAATGTAGTTTTCCTTGTTTTCTGTTCGTTTTCGCGGTACCGGAACGGCAACATTCATATCGACGTAGCTTTCGGCATTCGTTAAGGCACTTGATATCGAGCTGGATCCATCATCCATCATCTGTTTTTGATAATTCAGATTTTTCATGTAGGCTGTGGGATCCGATGAATTTGCGGCGTGATAGCTTTGTCTCTCTAAAACAACCCGTTTAACGCCGGGTGTTCGATTTACCTCATCGTCTGACAGAGTTGTGTACAATTTCTTCGGTTCTGGTACCGGTTCTTTCGGAGTGGTTCGTCGTTTCGACAAAAACATTCGGCTGGGAAATAGCCTCTGTAAGACCGATGGCTTTTTCGATTTCTTCGTCTCCATGTCTAGAGTCTCTTCAATTTTCAAACTGGAATTGTTAACACTCTCAACACTTTGCTGCTGCAGACGCCTACTCTCTGGCAATAGTGTTAATCCCTTCTTTTTCAGAAATTCTTGAAATTCTTTACTGCTCACAGTGTTGGTAAATGTCTGTTTCGATTGATCCTCTTCAATAGCCGGATGTTCAACTGAACTTTCATTCTCCGATTTTTCCGAACTTTTATTTTCAATCACCGATTCAACAGATGTGCTTGTCAGGTCAGCAATGTCATCCAAATCGTCCTGTGATCCAAATGAAGAGTTTTTGATTCGAGCGTCGAATTTTAAAGCATTCAGAGCCACTTCTTCCGGATTGAACAACGATGTCTCCAGATCGGTTCCTGTTTTCACTTTAATTTGCGATATGTCCGGATAGCGTTTGTCGTTGATCCTGTTTCGGTTGCGACTGAGAAAACGTGAATCCACCTCATCACTGCTGGAGGAAAAGACTTTCGGTTGAGCGTATAGGATCGTTGTTGGACTAAATTTACTTTTGATTTCTTTCAATCTTTCGTTGGTAGACCGGGAAAATTTGGCTTTTCTCACTGGTATATTCCGCCTTTGTTCGGCTGCCTCTTCTTTCTCCAATCGAGCCTTAAGCGATGGATCGTATTCAAAGTATAGATCCGGATGTTTGATGTAAGTTTTCACGTATTTCGATTCTTTTAGCACATCCTCCGTGGTAACAAATTCATCGGGAGGTATCACAACCGGTTTTTCATCGGTACTTTTTCGGAAAAATTCTTCGCGCCGCTTAGCATTTACACTCCGGAAGGGATTTTGTTTGTCCACAATGACATCACCGTTGATAAACTTTTTGATTTTCTCGTCGTCCGTGTCAAAAGAAACGGATTTTTTCGATAAAGTGCCCGCACTACGACCGTTCGAGTTTAGTATCGGTTTTGGTAACACCTTTGCATTCACTTCACTTAAACTATCTTGTCGAAGAACAGACGTATCACAATTTATATTTGTTAAAGCACCACTGTCACCAGGTTCTTCAGTCACTATTGAATGTTCAGTAGAACAATTTTCATCACCGATTTTAGTTCGATTATTAATAAGCACACTTTTAGCATCATCATGGGTATTTACATCACCGTTTATGGGTGTGGATTGTGTATGTAAAAGATTATTATCACAGTTTTGGATTGTTATAGATTGAGGTGGTGATTGATTGCCGTCGGAAGTGACAACATCAGCCAGCTCGTGCATTTTACATGGTTTATAGTTATTTGGTTCGATCGTATCGATGGGTTCGGTTGGTTCTGGGTGTTGAAGTTGGCCTGGAAAAGAAAGAAATTGGAGGTGATTAGTACAGCTAAAATGTTACTTGTGGAAAGAGAGTCTATTTTGTTAATAGGGTAGTGCTTCAAAGGAATGCAAAATTCTAACGCTTTCATTCACAAATCAAGTCGTCACAGATTGTTGGATAGGTCCTATCCTAAAAGTTAATTTCGTCTTAACAACTTTTGTCTTAACATTCCCGCAGCTCTCTCTTCAGAATGTCAAAATAAACAATTCATATTCCACTCAATAACTTCAGTGTCTTTCCAATGACGTGAAGCCTCTACGGTGTGACAAAAATAAATTCCCCAATTGATCCATCCGAGTCAAATTACCCAAACCTGTTCCATATCAGTAACAAAACGACGAGCACACAACTCTTAAACGCGTTCTTAATTGATATTATTGCCAGAGAATTTATTTCTCTTTAAATTTCTCAAATGGATTCTTATAAAACCATGAAACGCATCGTTGAGAACTATATAATGCCGGCGAACAAGCGTGTAATAAGCAGAATGTTCTGAAAATGCATAAAGTCAACATATTAACATGTCACATTAACCATCCCCTTAATCCGAATGTGGTTTAAACATTGTAAGTGTGAACTTAAACGTAAAAAGGTAATATTGATGAAGGCGCGTCTATTTTCGGAGGTTCATCTGCATTTCAAAGTTAAACCGAGAGAAGAAAAAAACGACTTTCGATGCTGTATTAATAAACAAAGGCCACGGAGTGTAGGTTTCTATTCTGAAAATATTTATTTACATGCACATTGCTGCAGGAAGTGTTTTCAATTTTTTTTTCCATATACATACACGAAGCATATAAAAGGCAAATCGTGTCAACACCTTTGCATACAAAAAAGTCGTTTCTATTTTAATAGAATTAGAACATAAAAATTGTGTATAAGCGACGACGACGACGGTGTGTATTGTATAGTTTTGACATTTTTGGATTTGTTTTCGATTTTATGTTACATCCTCGATTTACTAGGTTATTTCAAAAGATAGTTTTGTCAGACGTTTGCACAGGAAAATTGCAACAGAGTTTTCGTTTGAAAACCTATTGGAAATTTTGTGGTATTTACAGCCAAATGAATTTGTAGTAATTATTTGGACATTAGAATGACAAATTAACTTTATAACTTTGCATGCTTCTGCAGAACAACATGTTGCCCTAGGGTCGAAAGTGGCTGATTACTCACCTAGGGAGCACAAGAAAATTTGTTTAGGTTTCATTATATGACTCGGTTTGAAAATAAAAATTCTCGTTTTTCTGTTGATTGTTGATCCGAGGCGAAGCCCGACTTCAGACAAAAACTCAACTTTTCAACTGTTTAACCGTTGTTATGTAAATAACTATAGATCTATCTGCCTGTACTAATTTCTTTCTACTTCATTTTCCCTTCCCATAATGCATGAAGCATGATGCATGTAATAATATACAGAAGCAACTAATGTACTAATGCACAACCACATTTACTGAATTGCAACATTTTAAGTAATGAACATGTAGATTCCAATTGTGGTTAGAACCAAACACTCACAAAGTTTCGTTCTTCGTTCGCTCTTGTACAACACTCGTACGTGTTTTTGTTGGTATTTACCAGCCTTGTGGTAAGCTATTCCACATGTCTCGCATGTGACTGCATGGCTAGTGATGAAGCAGAATGAAAATTTACATTCAACTCTCATTTTCCTTATGATTCGCTAGACTTGTACATGCAACAGGGTATGACTAGCCATGACTAGTTATGAGTGTCACAAAAAAAAACACAATTTCCACACAAATTGAAGGACTGATGTGATGCAGCACAGTAACAAACCAGAAAAGATATGGGTATGTGGTGATAGGGCCAGATGTGCTCTACATTTTACTCATAGTCTGGTGCCTCAACAAACTCCGACTTTTGTGTTATGAGTGTCACAAAAAAAAACTTGTGGTTAGCTGTTTCCTTGCCACTGTCGCCATGGCCTGATGAGATGTTGGCAAAAATAATGCTTTAAAACTTTTGAGGAATTATGAAATTGAATTGCGCTGTCGTCTCTCAGATCGAAACACTGGCAGAAACCGGAGCTAGGTGTGGTTAAACATGTCCCAATAAAATGAATAGCTATCAAGACAACTTGTTGGACAGCTTTTCTACATAGAAGAACAAATAAAACGTTTCTGCTAAAAATCTGCAACTAAATACTCCACAGAGTTTCCACCTCCATGCCTCATGAAAATCTGATTCATCAAAATATTTGTCAACCAAATTTTTGTCTATATTTGCTTCAGCTGTTTTACAGGCTGATCCACTCAATCCAACCCAATACTGATACATCTTTATAACGGGTTTCAAAGTCACCCTCACATGGTAGTAGTTAAAACCATATGAACAGTGTGATTATATGAAAGGACCATCTGATGATAAAACATCTGAAACAATCATAGACGCAAATTGGGTTGACAATTTTAAACCAATTCATGATATTTATGCATTCCACAATCGACTGCTGTCAGTGCGATATTGTCTCTTGACTCTCAAATTAACCGTGGAACGTCTGAATGCTCATCCTTAAGTGTTATCATCTATATCACCATTCTGACATGTGAAAGGTATTAAGAATAAGAACATAATGAAAACCACTTCGCCTTAGGGCTTATCGACATTTGTGTATACACACCATTAAGTTGAAGATCAATAAACAAATTACAAGAACTGCGGTGTAAAATTCAAGAAATCGATACAAAAGGTTGTGAGCTACGAGTATACTCATTTGAAGTTTGTTTCAATAGTACGACAAAGCATATCAATATTTTAAGAGCGCAATGAATTCAACGACCATATGTATACTTATGTACTGTACCTACTGGTGTGTAATACAAACAAATTTTCTTTTTATGTCGCGCACACAATTAGGTCATGTTAATGAAATTAAACAAGAAAATATTTGTTCTTACGTTCGGAACGGGTAGTTGGTTTGTGAATACAAGTAGAACGTTTGGCTGCGTGTTTAGAGGGCAATATACAAAAACCTTAGCTCTAAAATTTAGAACTCATTCTTTTGCGTATTATCAAAACTTTTAATGTTGCTGCGAAATTGGTAAAAATCACAACAAATACGCACAGTGCTGTGTGTTCCATTGTATCTAAGAAAGAGATTAAACTACACAAGAAGCCTTCTTGAAGAAGGTGGCCTGCGTTCTGTTACTAGGGTCGCTGCAAGGAGACTACAATTTGCTTAAAGTTCTAACGATCAGCGCATGATAGTCTCATGTCTAAAAAATATATTCAGAAATAGTGACAATTAGAAACGAGTACGACCGTACACTTATCGAAGTTTTCTGTAACATCCCAGGTAGCGTTTCTATCTCATGGCTTTATCATCTCTGAAATGCTCACCCACTACATCCATTTTAAATGCCTTTGATTTCCCTAGAGTCGGAAATAGCTTATTACTTTACTAAGGAAATCCATTACAAAACTAGGAATTAAAGTGAAATTCACGTTTTCGTGTGTTTATTGAGCTCGGCCTTCGACTCGGATCATCAAAGTTCACACGAAAACTGGACTGTCAACTTTTTATCCCTTGCTTGCTTTTTGTCGCTTTGTTGGTTTGATAAGAACATCGTGTATGCAACAAGTTGACAAATGGGCTTGTTTTGGTCGCTTCGCTCCTTTGATAACAACATCGTGTGACGAAAACACCCAATTTTACAATGTGTTGCATACAACGTTTTCTGCAACCAGCTGCGAAAAGTGAACTTTAGAAATGCAAAACCTAATACCACTGAATGAAGTAGAAATTGTATGACCGATCGAGTGCACTGCCTTTAAGTACGCTTCAAAAATTGGTTCATTATAGTCGAATGGTTAGAGGTGTTGCTCGATAAACGTTGGGTTTTGTATGTTCGAAATTTGGTAGGGGCCGGATTTTTATTTACGGTTGAAAAGGAGTGACAAAAAGAGTTATGGAAATCCATTTCGTCACTAGTGACAAAAAGCAAAATATAGGAGAACACAGGAAAAAGATCCATCGAACGTCGCCCAAATGACGCATGAAAAAGTTCACTTTTCGCAGTGCCGTTGCATAAATGACAATTTACTATTTTCAGCCACTAAACGGCCCTTGACTGGCCTAACTGCTATCGTCCATTATTATTTCGAGAAACATTTTACCACATAAACAAGTGTTCCGTTACCTTAAAATCTAGAGATAATTTACGGTAAAAATTTCACTTTTTCAATTTTTTTCTTCCAATTTTGTACACACATTCCGTTCTATACAGCACTATTGTCGGTCACATAGACTTTAATCGAACCGAATAATTATATGAAGCTGTAGATCGATTTCTATGAAAAATGTATGTGGTTCAACGTTCAATGAAACCGAAAATACTCATAACACAATCCATTAACGGGCATAATATAATAACACACGCGGTTCTTTTTGTGATGCCTTTTATTATATATATACGCGAACATTAAAACAGAAAAATTCCAAATAATATTAACAGAACAACGTACTGCACAATTCCATACAGTAACAGTATTATGCCTACATGTTGTATAATACTATGTCTACACTTTGTTGCACTAGGCAGTTTAACCTAAACAGTTTGGATATCAAAATTTATTACAACAACAACAACAATTTTTTCATATTAATTAATAAAGTGGTCTAACGTGACTGCGCATGTAGCTTATTGAACGAAATGCCGCTTAAAAAATATATTGGAAATTGAAATGATTTTGCTGTCAACGTTTTCTACTGAAGTTCGTGAAAATATTTAAGTTTTTCTTAATTAGCTAAATGACCGAACAAGAGTAAAAAATCTCATCATAAAAATGAAATTTAATATTGCGATGCAAAGCTGAAGACTTAATAACTATTATACACAGCCAAACGTACACTTTACTAATAAACAAATCTGAGTTATTAATGTTTACATTGTGCTAATTGGTTTGAATTTAAAAAGAAAAAATGAAAAAGGATTTATTTATTATGATGTTGTCGTTGTTCACAGCTAAGCGAAGTGGTGGCTGGTCCGACTCTAATAATATTTCTTTGCATGAGAAGAAGGAACATACCATTAAGAATCACTAGAGTTCACTGGTCTGGTCATTGATATGAGAATAAAATGACTGATGAATGTCGAATGTTTTCTCATCATCACCAGATATTTTTTCACATTAAATTTTTACGTTTCACATGATTTTAATCTGTTTGAAGAAAATGTGTGAAAAATTCCGGTAAAGTCACCGGCTACAGTCTATGATTATTCCGTAAAAATAAGTCGATTTTTTCGTATTACAAATTGTATATTGCGATCTCAATAGAAACATGGCAAATACTACCGATTCAGGCAAAACGCAAAAGCTTGTATTATTTCTGCAAATCATCTGTTAACACGACTGTACCGACTAAAATAGGGTATGGCAGCCGGTTAATGTGTTTTTATATAGCAAAATGTGTGTTAAAGAAAATGAAGTAAAAGATTTTCTATGATTTTAACAGCAGAAGTAGTAGATTTCATACGCATATCGCGGGGAGATGCAGAAAATCAGTGGAATATTGTACGTAGAAAACAAAAAAAGTTGCACATTTTTCTCTTTGCTGTGCACCGGGAAGAAAGTTGGTTCACAAAATCCGAACAAAAATATGCAATTTTTTCACCGCGTCGCGTCGTAAGTACGGATCAAGACTTTTCTCACCTCAATTTTCTATGAGAAATAATTATTTTTAATGGGAATTCAATTACGATCCGCTTTTAATTGGGCCACCGCACACAATCAATTCCATTGCACGAAGCTATGAATTACTTTCGGATATGATTTCAAAAAATAAACGCTTGACCTCGCGTTAACGCACTATCAGCGCTCTTGAAAAAAAAATGGTCGCTTTTATGTAATTTCCATAATTGTGCGCTGTATCGTATTCTACAGAAAACCACACACAGTTAACGCTCAACTCTACGCATAGGAATGAACAAGAAATCTTTTTACAATTCTTCGATAATTCTTTTTATAATTACTTAATAGAAAAGGTTATCTATCCGGGCAACCTCTCATAACCCAGCCGTGAAATATTACTTTATAATGAAATTGGAACCTTCAGCGCAGATAAATCATAAATATTTTTCACTGGCGACGATTCTTGATTTTTAGCCCCGTACGAAGTACAAAGGGGCTTATAGGATTACGATGCCGTGTGTAATTGATGGAATTCGAAGCAGACGGTAAGGGCAAAGTGTTTGCCTATGTTCATAGATGACGAATCTGCAATAAAAATTTTGTCTGTCCGTCTGTCCGTCTGTCACGTCGATATCTTGAGTAAATCAAATCCGATTTCAAAAAATTTTTCCTCTGAAAGATAGTCGAAATAGTGAGGCTAAGTTCGAAGATGGGCATATTCGGGTCGGCCCTTCGTGAGTTAGGGCCACCTAAGTGATTTAAGGTCTTTTGGTGATATTTGTGGCAAAATAAACGATGGAAATGTAAATGACACGGCAAATGATAGGTATTGTCAATACCAATCCAGGAAAAAAAAGATTTTTAAAATCGGGTGAGTGGACCGTGAGTTAGGGCCTTAGAAGTGAAATGCTACTAGGGCCCTATGTGTACTTTACATAGAACTCGAGTAAATTTCATTCGTTTTTCGTAATTTTTGTTTGATTTGGAAGGTAATCGAATGCCGAATAAAATGTTGTTGAAAAAAAATTAAATTTGGGTCCTTGGACTAAGGCCACTACTAGGGCCCTATGTGTATTTTACATAGAACTCGAGTAAATTTCATTCGTTTTTCGTAATTTTTATTTGATTTGTAAGGTAATCGAAGGCCGAATAGAATGTTGTTGAAAAAAAAAAATTGGGTCCTTGGCCTAAGGCTACTACTAGGGCCCTATGTGTATTTTACATATAACTCGAGCAAATTTCATCCGTTTTTCGTAATTTTTGTTTCATTTGGGATGTAATCAAAGGCCGAATAGAATGTAGTTGAAAAAAAATTAAATTTGGGTCCTTGGACTAAGGCCACTACTAGAGCCCTATGTGTATTTTACATATAACTCGAGCAAATTTCATCCGTTTTTCGTAATTTTTGTTTCATTTGGAAGGTAATCAAAGGCCGAATAGAATGTAGTTGAAAAACATTTTAAATTTGGGTCCTCGGACTGAGGCCGATACTAGGCCCTTCAAAAAAATAAAATTTTAGGGCGATTTGAAATTTTTGTTTCATTTGAAAGGAACGTCGTACGGGGCTTCGTAATTACGCTAAACGCAATTTGTAAGATATACATATTACATAATAATTTTACTTTAACTACATTAACCGGCGCAATAGGCTTACGGTCAAAGTAGGGTGACAGACGCACTAGGGTCACGTACGCAATAGATATACGGGTTTGTACGGGGCTCAGTCGCAGCAAACGCTCCGACTGTTCTGATGGCTCGTTTTTCTGTTCAATTCAAGCGATTCGAGCACTCAATATTATATTGAAGTTATGTCATCGACTGAATCGTATTTGTAATTCACAAGTATGTGATTTTCGTCGTGCTTATAGTGATTAATGTCTTTGAAATGATGAGATAGTTGAGTCTAAATCGTTGTTTTTCTTTTTGTTTCGTTATCGGTGAAGGACATTAGTTTTTCTTGTCGAACCGAAATCTAATTTGATTCTGAAATATTTTATGATTCTGAAAAATGGCAACAATCAGAAGAATATATAAAATATAACCCAGCAGTGCACAACATCGAAGTCAATGAGTAAGTAATTTCATATGGCTTCAATATGCGAACAACATGTTGATCTTAAGCTTCAGCATAGTTAATCAATTTAAATTGGCACTGCAAACACACAGTGTATACCTACTTCCTACGCGGAGAATGTAAAGCATAAATGCGATATTCAATAGGCAAATTCGATTTGTTCCATCTAGGTGCATGTTCCATGGTAGAGTGTACATTATATATACACACTAAAAGCAAAAATCCGTTCAATAAACTTGCATATATTGCCGATGCTCATTTTATTGATATATTAAATAACCATCAATAAAGCGTCAACATCAACAATGGAGAAATATATATACAACACAGCGAAATTCTCTTTTTGATTAAGCAACAGTTTGTTGCACCGTTTTTTACCATTCTACGCATCATGTTTAACAATACCGAACCATTAAAAACTTGTTCGTGTACTGACTATTACGATCGGATTAAATTATGACCTTTTATGGTCGAATATAAACACAAATTTTTTTGTATTCCTATAAACTATTCAAACGCTAAAAAAGATCTTTTACGTACAAATGGGGTTTTTCTTCAAGACATTTTATAGCGCGCGTTTTTTTGTGTGTGCTTGTGATAAAAATTGATTATATATGCCTACCACTCGGAGCTAGAAGCATTCGTAATTATGCTTTGTGTAAGCAAATTTTTCCATTTTGCTAATTTAATGATTGTTTAGTTAATGGGATTTCGGTTCGAAGAGTCTCCGTCCGGTTTCTTTTATAGCAAATAGCCATACAAACGGAATGGAATAGAAGCGATGTAGTAAACAAATGGATGTGATGGATTTTTTTTTTGTTGCATTACAAATTACTTCAGACTTTGGCCTGTTACAGTCGTTTAGATTTCAGTTCGGAACCTTGAAAATTTAATTGAACTTTGTCATCAATAAACCAATATTTCTCTTAGTTGTTCAATTTTGTTCAGTCATATTTGAGGGATTGAATTATAGATAGGAAAAAAGGAATACATTTCGTTCGTTGATTTGGGTTGGATTATAAAATATTACTAATGATCCCAAATCAGTCATTCAGGCAGTAATCAGAAAGCTAAACTTAGTATTACAGTAGATGTCAGTGGAATTTGTGCTAACAGTTGAAACAGCTCTTTTACTCATACGAACGCTTCTGCGTTTTTACACGATTTTACCACTACCACGAGTGTACCTTTTCCGCCCTGACAAAAACTTATAATTAATTTTCTGTCTAAGTGTGAACCACCTAGGAAATCAGCTGAATCAAATGCCCATAAATATTTCACTGACGTCCGGACGTCCCCTGTAATAGTGCGGTTTGATACATTAAGTCAAAGTTAATCAGAAACTGTTTGAACGAGCCACTGGAAAGTGACAAAATACGGTTGACAATGTCATTAACAAAGGAAGTAAGTGCTGAATCCAAGTGAGCTATTGTAACCAAAAAACAGATCAAGTTTTCTGAGGAAAACTCTGTTAGTGAAAAATCAGGCAGAACAAATGCGACAGTGAAACGAGCTAGACGCCCAAAATAAGTGTTTCTTCTCAACCGTAAACCGCATAAAGTAAAAGCTAGCTGGCAGCTAGCGGTGTTGAAGATTCAACAGTAAGTATTACCGATCAAATCAGAATGGCCGAATTATACATGTTAAAACTAAGGAAGTACAAGATTCTGTATTGAATACTAAGCGATATTTTGAACAAGATAAACAGCTTCCTGATAATAGAAATCAATTGAGTTGAACACTTTAAACCACTTTTGATTGACTGTCGTCAGAGCAAAAACTTGACTGGACAAATTTTCTTTTTATTTTCGTTACAGTTAGGTAATGAAATTTCAGCATGAGTTTGTTTCAGCTGTTTTTCACCTGATCCACACAAACAATCAAAACTGTTTAGTTTTACCACTACCACACTCGTGTGTGTAGCAGTTTCAACAGTTTTGATTGTATGTGTGGATCAGCTGGAAAACTAATTCATGCTCGAGGTACGTTTGATCACTGTTTCGATCTGTGAGAAACTTAAATATGTCTTTCGACTTGTTGCATTGATATGCAGTTCGAACATATCATTTCTCATCAGGCCATGGCGACAGTGGCGAAGAAATGACCAAACTACGAGAGTTAGTCATAACTTTATACGGTATCGGGGAATCTGGCACACGGTGCCATAAGAACGAACTTTTAAACTACGTAAAAGGAGAACTCGCACACGCTACTTTATTGCTGCAGATGCTTTTTAGACATGTCGTCGACTTAATGACTCGTTTTACAAAATGTTGGTATCGAAAAATCGTGTGCGAGTTCACCTTTTACGCAGTTGAAAAATGCGTTGTTTTAGCACCGTGTGCCAAATTACCCCATGCCCTATACACGCTATTTTTCTTGTTTACAGGTCTGTTGTGTATATGTTTACACATCGTTCTGATGTGCTTTTCTTCGAGTATGTAAATTCATGCTGAAATTTCACTGCCTCTGACTGTATCCATTACGTGTTTAAACGTGACGAAGATCTGCCCTTCTTGTTGTTTTCCTAAAATGTTCTGTTTGTGGAAGTAATTTATAATTTTTAAAAGAAGAAGTAGTTTATGAACGATAAACATGTTTTATTAATTATAGTCATCTGTTAGCGCAAGCGACGACAAAAAATAAGCCTTGACCTCTGTCTAATTGAGCTTTCTTATAATAAAATTTCATATTAAAACAAATGAAGTAAAAGATTTTATATTAATTTGCGGTAAATATTTCGTTCAAAAGAAGTAGTAGATTTAAAAATGATACTGATCGAACATAAAGTTTTGTAATTTGTCTGTGGTACTATGACTTTTAACGATAAACGGACTGTTACATCCTACATTAAATAAACAAATAAATGAAGCATTTTTCGTAAGAAACAGTAAATTAAATCGATTACTATTTGGTTATATTACGGCATAAAGATAATGAAAATAAATGATAAGATTATTGATTGAGTTTAATGTGTTTGAAAAGAACAATCAATTTCGCGTATACGTATGGCGCACGAACTATAAAACGATTTTAGTTTTCTTATTAAAATTTATATTCTTAGTAAATACTTCTTTATTAATCGGATAAAATCGCAAAAACACTTATTCTGGGTCTATAATACGATGTGCGCGTCTGTTTTAAATTAACTTTTATATGTTGCAGCAGCTTATATCCACTCATAAATAAATTTAATCACTCGGCCTCATTCGAAAAATTCCTAAATTAAAACGTTTACAAGTTACTTTTTTAACAGTAAATCAAGATTATATTTCAATCGAACAGACGCAACATATACTGCAATCGGTCATCTAACTCACAAGTCCATCTAAAAATATCAAAACAAAAAATATTCAATTGAATTCAATTGAAAATAGAAATAAATTTCGAATGATTTTGATCAATATAAATGCACTTCATTTCTATCCAATTCGAAACTATCCATGGAAAAGTTGCTGACTGACTAATATTGTGCCCCCATTGAATGGATACTTTTAACGAATTCCATTTTACCTTTTATTGCATGCAATCTGGATCTGGCAATGGTTTTTTTTTGTTATTCCAAATAAATGTTAAATTGTGGCTGAGAACTTGGGTCATTCGGAAAGATTTATGTCGGTACGTTAAGTGTTTGTTGCATTGCAGATATCATGGTCAATGACAATGGTTTTGCACATATATGCACGTATATGAATGAACTAAACAATCGTGTGCGAACGATATAAGGACACTATTTTGAGCGTCTCATTTCCATTTACAGTGTTTAAGTTTGTCCCAATAAATAAATTCGGCTAGACGTTCCCGAACGAACGTGTGTGTACACCGAATATTTTCAGTTTATGCATGGATACGTGGTGGAAACATTAGAGTGAAACTATTTCGGGAAATTTAATGTCTCGAACCTACTTAAATTAATGTTTCGTTGTCGTTATACACAAGATACAAGTTCACTTATGTTGTTAAAACACACATTATTCGCCGTACAATGAACAGGGAATGCATAAATGGAATGGAAACATTTATTTTTCGATAAATTTGGAATGGAGTTCAAGTTCGGGTATTATGTAAAAATTAGAGGCGGAACTATTTTTCTGTAAACTGGAGAAGTTGATAGAATGGCATTATTGTCAATTGTGGCATTTAGTCTGCAACGACTGCAACAGAACCTCAAGCAAAATCCATTCAAACTTTGTCTGAGGTCTCAAAGTTTAGTTTCATACCATGTCACCTAGCATGAACTCTGGACTCTTGTGACTCAACGATAGAAATGTAGAGCTTCTTTGATTGCATCAGCCTACGAATTATTCTTTGCTCATGCTAGGTGAAGTGCTTATGTTGAAACCGTTAAAAGAGGATAGTAACATTGATGCAGTCTATGAACAAGAGAGTAGGATGGGTATGTCTTTTTATACTAAAACCACAGGCAAAAGATCAACATTTTTCATCTGTCAAAAATGATCCCTAACAGCCGCCGTTCGTTTACATTTTGTATGGAGAATTTTGAAAACGGCGGATGTTAGGGACCGTTTTTGAGAGATGAAATTTTTTGATCTTTTGGCTGGTATAGAGTCTTTGCTGAAACCCATCTCCAGGTGTCAATGCAGGGCCGTATATAGATGGGGCGCAGGGGGGGGCCCTCCTAGAGAAGTCATTTTTTCATTTTTTTTAATTTTTCCCATACAAAATAATTTTATTGGACCTTGCGCCCCCCCCCCCCCCCTAGCGCACTCGGATTTTGAAGTCTGGCTACGGCCTTGTGTCAATGCCTGTTTTTCGGCATTCCTAAAAATTCTTAAACAAATTTTAAGAACTTTTTATGGAATTAAATTCCTAAAAATATGCCCTGTCAGCTCTAATCAAAATCAGGAGACTTGTTGACATGCTTCAATATTTCCATGGAATTTCCATTTTTCCATTTTTGGGAAAACAGTTTCCCTTTCTCTCCTAAGTTTCGCTACTTTTTCTCGATTTTTTTGTTGAAAAATTAAGAAAAATGTGTACCAAAAAATGTCTCTGGATATTTCTGATCCTGAGTTTCATTTATAGATATTCAGGGCTTATCTTATTCCTGTAACCCAGACTAATAAACCCCAGCAAAATTCCACCGTATAAAGTTGTCTTCAAAACATAAACGATAATATTCTAACCAACTGTTACGTGTATATGCATGCCAATAAGTGTTACACTTCCAACCATTGACACCACTCCAATTTCGTTTACATCATTCCAAACCATTTACAATAACTTTCAAGTTCACATATTTACTGTCACGTAACAATAATAATTGATGGCTTTCCTTCTCTCACTTCCCAAAGCAAACACTTCCAATTTTTTATTCAAATTACAGTTTTGTATGTGGTGTGTGTATCTTAACGAGACGATACGTCGAATAATGTAACGTCGAGCAATATTAAAATATTGTTACGAGAGTAGCATAGCGTGCAAAGCGTAAAAACTGAATTAAAATCTATTTTAGGGAATACCGGTTTTGTGTGTTCCGTTCTGCCTCTTTGAACAAGAAAATTATGCCACTAAATAAAGTTCAAAATACCAACAAAAAAATTCATCTCGAAATTCTTGAAATTTAAAGTTGCATGGAGTAGTTATTAAGCCTAATGGTCATCACAAATGTACAGCAGGAATACATACGGAAAGGTAATATAAATACAACACGAAAAATAACAATCAACAGAAGAAAAAGACGAGAGAAAAATCTCACAACAGTTTTTTGGATGTTAAGAAAAAGTGTATGCGTATGAAGTGGTAATGATTACCGGTTCGGCTGATTCACGATCAGTGTGACCACCAAGATTTCTGTAGCGTGTTCTTTTACATGAAGACGAGACAAATTAATGCTAATGTAATCTTCAGTAAATGTTTATGTTAGTGACGATTTTTGGAATAAATTAACTCGCTTCGGAGTTTTCTTTTCGTTTAAAGTTTATTGTTTATGACTTTATTGGGAATGTGGATCATTAGGCATTTATTTGAATTCGAACAAATGGATTCACGTCGTTTATTTTGTTGTTTGTTTTTTTATTACATCAACAATTATGGATTCGGAAGAAAAGTTTATTGTATTCGTCGTCGGTCTGAATTAATAACAAAATTTAAAATTTAAAATCATTGCTATTTCCGGACTGCAATCGATATTATTGTCGGACTAAATTAATATACTTTCCGTCATGTGGATTTCAAAATAAACAAATTGAATCAGTTCAGCAATGTTGGCATACAGTCGAACATTGTAACGAAATACCGTTGATTTTGCTGACAATACGGTGATCGTCAGTGAAATTTAGACATTAATTTGCTACAGGTGTTTTATAGCTGAGTAGACATACAAACGTACGTTCATACGTTTTTATACGGTTTTTCCATTACCACGCTCGTGCACATCTATTTGACCCGTAAAAAGACGTAGCACTTTTGTTGGTATGAGTGGATGACGACTGATTAACTATTTTGATATCAGATTTTCATATCAAAATATCAACTACTAGCGACACCTATGTTCTAATCATTCATACGATGATCATACTAGTCACAATTGTAAAATCTCTCTACAGTACGGGTATGCACAATAGGCCTATTTGCGGCTTAGGTGCTTTGAAAACATCAGCTTTACTGCTCATCTTATCCTATCCTAGACACCGTATTCTATATTAAGATGCTCAAGATCAGAACTACTGAAATTGCCTAAGATCGTGTAACTTATATACAAAAATCACTACTGTGCATGATGAAACAGTTCCTATTTCAGTGATTTTTTCGAAAGACGAATGGTACTGAATGACCTCTACCATCTCTCTATTCCTCAGTGTGTATAGCATGAGGAGGACTTGAGAGTACGTTACTATATAATACTGTGAGAGTTGTCTGAATTGAGTGATAGAACTGCATACAGCATCAATTAGTATACAGTAGGAATTGTAACAAATTTCATATAATATAAAAAAAAATTAATTCAATCACTGAAGAGACTTTAGGTCCGTTAATCTGTTAGAAACGGCAAGCTGTTATTAATAATTTACTTGATACGGCAATGTAAATGTCGCTTCGCTCATATGAAATATGCATTTACATTGCCTATTCACGTAAAGCACAGTACGTACGTGGGTCCAAATCTGTATTTTGACGAGTGGGAATACCGTGGGATAACGTCCCAACTCGTCAAAATAAAAATTTGGACCCACGGACGTAATCTACTATAAATCTGTTACTTCTGTTTATCAAACTATTGCCTTGTGTTTGAAACAAAATCTTTTACTTCATCTGTTTAAACATTGACTTTACTAAATAAAACCACGATGAACCTTTACCATTGCTTAGTCGCTGGAGTCGACAACAGATGATTAGACTTTTCTATAATATGAACAGCAAACGCCAAGACATAGAGGAATTATGACTGAAATTCATTGAAAAATTAAATCACACACACCACTAACACGAAAACGTCAATTTTGCTTTGCTTTTGACATTATGAGTCCCACTTTTGACATTAATAGTCCCGTGTACTGTCTGTACACGGAGCTGTCACACACACATTCAAATATATGATTTTTCATTTTAATTTGTCAGTTTGTTCTATTGAGAGGGCGCCAAGATAAGCGTGCATTATGTTTCAATCTTACATAACGTTACAGGGCTTGTAGTGACCGAAGCTCAGTTACCTTTTTAATAGCCTTTCTGACGCATGCGTGGAAATTGTATCTTCTTTTATGCACTTTATTAAACATAAGCCGTTTAAAGGTCAAGTTGGTTATTTATGTTAGAAGGGCTGCAGGTTACATTTATTTGTTGCAAAAAATTTCAAGGTCTGAAATCACCAATGCAAAAAACAGAGCTCTGATTGGCTTCAGTGTAAACCATGGGTCAAAAATCTTGCTTAGCAGCCTTGCTAGAACAACACTTTATGTGTTTCGGCACTGAGTTTGAAGATTTGTGACTCACACTGTGAGCATTGAACTTTAACTTTTCATTAAATGGAAAAAGCAACGGAACCATTGTACGATCTGACACTAATACTTAATTTAAAATTAATGAAAAGGGAGTAGACACACCGATCGGTGGTCATTCATTATCGTTTTTCTATGTAAAAATAATAAATCTCAAAAATGTATCTAATTACCAGATACTAGAAAAGCGTTTCCAGACCAGCGTACCATAAAATTTGAATTGCAAATTGAGAAACATAAATTTCTAATAAAACTTCGCTCGTACAAAGATAACATTTATGAGACCACAATCATATCAGACGAAGATAAATGGTCTGTTATTATAATATACCGCACACACGTAACACTTAATTCTTTAATTAGCATTATCAACAGATTCGCATACGTATACACACCGCAACCCAGCCTATATCAATTTTTGCAAGCTCACGTCACAATACAGATGTGTTAGTGTTTCAATTAAACTCGCATTTTCATCTAATTTTCAACAACAAAACGAAAAGAAATATAAAAATTCATAAAGTTGTCTGCAAGTGGAATTTTGTGTTGTATCGATTGCGCAATAATTTAACACATCAAGGCCATTCGGCTGTTTCTATACTTGCTAGCAAATTATTTAAATGAAGCCGGTGTGAATATATTGTTGCTCGAAAAAAAGCATTAAAAACAATTTCATCTTGATCGAATGAAGCGATTTAATTTCAGCTTTTTTTTGTAGATCATTCGATACTCGCATTAAGTGATTTACTGAACATTTTAGCGCGCTCCTCAAATTGATTTGAATTATGATGACCTTGTGTCTATTTTAGCCTGATTTTAGCTTGATTATTCTAAGTGATTCAATGAATATTGCACTGAAAGTACATTAAACAGGCCTGGCGATGCTTTCTATTCTTTAAAATAGAAAGTGTTAGGGATGAGGCTCAGGCGAAATATATTTTACATAATTTTGACCTACCTAGGATCGAGTCTTATTATAGAGACGAGAGAAAATCACAGCATTTAAAATCCATTACATGTCTTGGGGCCAAAATCGAGGTCAATTTTCGAAATTTTCTCTCGATTTTTTTCTTGGTTTGGACGATGTTTTTAAGCGAAAATATCTTAAATACATCGTCCAAACCAAGTACACAAATAATTGTTACAAAACTTGGGATAAAAATGAAAATTCACATTTCGATGTGGGTCTTGAACACGGCTTCGCTTCGGATCAATAAAGAATAAACTCCGCACGAAAACTAGACTTTTCAACTTTTTATCACGTTTCATTTAATAGTTGTTTACATAACAAGAATTAACGAGAATCGGATTCGCCTCGGATTGGCAATCTGACATCTAGTGCGATAATATACGTATACCAGCATACGATTCAAGGTGCAAACATCATTTTATGCGATAAAGAAAATCGAATGAATACCGAAGATAATCGTCTTGTGACATCAGTAACACTTGGCTTTTATTTCCCTAGTTCCAGTACTTGTCAATCCTTTATCGCACTAGTGCGATAAAATACGTTCACACGACATAGCTCACAGGCACAGTGAGCTGAAATTATCATCACTGAATTGCATAAATGACCATTTGATCCACGTCATACCAATTTTGAGAGCAAAAATATTTGAAAAAATTGGCACTTTGACATTTTAGACAACTTTTAAAAAGAAATTGTTCAAGGTTTCTTGTTGATGACGATGCATTCTCAAGACAATGTTATACAATTTAGTTTGAAGCTGAGATCACCGTTTCTCTCAATTTGCATACATTTATATACTTCAATTGTCTAAAATGTGAGTGGTTGTGCACTTAATTTTTCAGTCAGATGACAGTAATAATTATCAATTGTTTGCTTAAATTCAATGTTACATCATTTGAAAATGTGCTAAATGGCAAACTTTATCAGTGGAACATTAAAATTAGTGAATATAATTAAACCTTTTCCATATTTAATACATTCGATGTGTCCATGTCCAATAATACAAGTTATTATCGTAAAATAACAGGTTATGGGCCCATCAGCAGATATTATTTTTCTTCAATTCAGCTCGAGTTTAATGGCTCGAGCATTTAAAAATAATCCCCCCGTCATGAATATAAAATATCTACAATGACTGATATATAAATTGTGGTGACAGCATGCGCTACATGCATATCGCATTATTTTCAAATATTTTTTTCTTAAACTTATGTTTCCTGTATGTGAGTTTAGAATTAGAATACCCCATAAATTATGTCACTTTTTAAATTGTATTAAGCATCATCATCACCGTATGTATCATATTCTTGCACCTACACAGAACCGAATCAATGGATGAGTGTTCCTTTCATTCTTCTTTTGTATTGCTCACAGTTCGAGGGAGGGTTATATTCCGTGTAGACACTTTAAATATTTGAACGAAACATTAAGTTGTCGTTCGCCGGAGATTTTATTTCCGATATTTTTTCCGTCATTTTAAGACTTTTTTTAAAGAAAGGAATTCCGCTCTTCACCGTCAATTCACCTGGGATGCAAATCTAAGCAACATAGTGCATTAAAAGCATAAATGTAATTTCCTCGTGTAACAGACTGACATTACGAGCATTCCGTGTGCAACCTATAATTTTTGATGTTTCAGTCTGCGAAATCTTTGTTATTATCAATTTTATTTATTTTCTGTAACGTCTGTGCGCGTTTGATGTTCATGAAGCCCGCACACCTTCATTTTTTACGTTAATGGAAGGGGAAGAAGATTTGTTTCATTAAAGTGTTTCTCATAATAAAATGATAGCTTGGAGAATGTTGCACTCAACTGGGCAGCCTAACAAAAACGTTTGACGCGAGGTTCAAAGGATCTTTGTTTTGAGAGAGCCGAGTCAAGCCTTGATTCTATACACTACAAATTACACCTCTATCAGTGTATTATCGCTGTCAATATTTGTACCTCTTTCAAATAACTTTTTCCATAAAAAATTTATTAAAAACTTTGCCATGGACATATGATATGATGATATTACTTACGTAAAAGTTTTCGTTCCACACACAAAATAATGTTCAAAGCGACTATATATAGTACCTAAACCAAACTTAATTGTTCTCGTGAAAAGCTCTCCATTCTTGCATAAAATTTAAATACTGTTTGAGCTGATAAAGCAAATAGACAGGTATAAAGGTAGGTACTGTAAAGTTTCGCATTTTTTCCGTACAAAATAAAAATAAAACAAATCGATGAAGCTAGTATTACAATATACAAACAAAAACATTGCCGGACGTACACGGATCTCATCAACATTTAAGTTTAAAAAATAAAATTGTAAAATCCTCGGAACCAGTTAATAATAAAGTTTGTCGAAATGAATGCTGGATACAGGACGATACTACAAAAGGGCTGGGTTTATTAGAGAACTTCGATCAAGAATTTAAAAAAAACTTCGATGTTTGAGTTACATTATCTTTATGTTCCATAGATAGAACGAGTAGACGAGAATTGCCAACATAGGCAAATCATCCAAACGAAGTTGTTACGACTATCAAACTTTTAGCGAATACAACGACAATTTTAAAATTTTGTTGATACTCCTTTGCACACGTAAAAACCACCCCTTTAGCATCTAGACTGTTTCACTTGGTTTCTCTTATTTCTTTCGTTGGTCATTTGAAATAGTAGAGAAATCCGCTTAAATATAAAAGTGGGATTGTTTACGTGTGACTTAATTCGAGACTGAGCAGTGCACATCACTGCAGTGCAGTGCAAAGAAATCAATCCAGTTCTTAAGTCATTTTTTCGGGCTTGACGTAATTATTCTATAAATTCAATTGAAATTGGTCGATCATGACAAAGGTTCACTTTCAACATGATACCTCTTCAAGAAGATGATTCTGCCTGTCGTGAGTTGAATACACTCTGTATGTACCGTACCAGTGAAGAATTTTAATAATTTTACATTACGAATTTGTGAGACCATTGCGGCGAGTGTGATCGATTGCGTAAGATCACTTTTGTTTAAGTTCAACGACTGATTGCAAGAGAAGAAATGCTTTATAAGAGTTGAGAAGTTAATTTCAATTTTGAGTCCATTAACCAGACAAATTTACTTAACAATTTCAATCTAATTTTAAATTACTTTTTTTTGCTTGAATTAACCGAAACTAATCCGATTATGTACGATAGTTTGTGACACATTATTGTGAACGCACTAATCCCAAATGTAAAAGACTAACGAAATTACATCGACTTTCTGAATAAATAATGAACCTCGCACGTACTTTTCAAAGTTTCAAAGTTCGTTCGTATTAGCTCAGAAGAATGACAATTCAGACCTCGTTTGTAAATCAATCGAAATAGATTTAGCCTTGGTACCTTTACGAACCACAAACACTGTTCAAATAACAGTGACACCGTCACACTTTGAGCCTGAGTACTTTTTCCAGTACGTGTTTAATGTTACATTTTCAAACGGTATATCGAAACATTACTCGTTTATGGACCGAATTACGCCTAATTAATAAATCATTTCATAATGCCAGTCTTGTTCAACTACTATGCGAGAGAGTTAATAAATTAAGCACAATGTTCGACGATGAATTTTGCTGTAATTATGCAAATTGAAGCTACTCAATGGTTCAGAACGGCAATTATCAACTTGTCTAAGAAGAATAATTCGAAAAAATTGGATGATGAATGTTTCGTGTTGTTCGTTTTTTTTTTTGTATAAATAAATAGTAAAGACGGTTGTGTGTGAAACAAAAACGCTGGACTTCTTCATTCATTTTATGGGTAAATCCATAAATATGTCATTAGGTAGTTAATCATGATACATTGATATTGGTTTCATCTTTAGACTGGTACATGCTTGTGGGATTAACAGCTTTACTTTTATGTTAGTTACTAAATTTTGAATACAAAATTTGGTGGGCTTTTTATGTCTTACAGGGAATACAACTTAAAAATGAGCTGCTTAACTAATGTTGAACAGCAAGAGTATAGCATGACGTTGAAAAATATTTGCTGATAACATATGAACAGTCTAACGTTAAAAGCGAGGTTTCACACTAGGGCGTATCGAATTTTGCAAATTTTAAGGTCCGCGATAGCCTGTGTGCGAAAAACGTAGATCATCGAAAACTGTGTCCGGGCAAGTGGTTGATGGATCCGATTCCGATGGTCATAACTCGGAAAGTTGAGAGTATTCTTGAAAACAATGTTCTAGCGGAATGTAGAGCTTTGAAAACTCTACAAAACTACTGAAGAAACCGATGGTCCAAAAGGTGACACTGCCAAGATTGCCTAACATCGATAACCATACCTTTTGGTTTTTGACTTATATTTCCTGAGAGACAAATGATAATGTTTAGATTGTGGTATGAGGTGGTAGAGGAGGTCGAGTACACCAGACATGTCCCTATCGGATAGACACCTGAAATCCCTTTTTTAACATTTGAATGGAATTTTTAAGAGTGCCTACGTCGCCCACGAAGCCAGTGCAGGCACTGCAACCGGTGCTGCTGAGTCGAGGACACCTTGGTCAGTAAGTATACATGACCATGACAGTAACTGAACTCTTTCACAAAATATTTGTGATTTCGATGTAAATGTTAAATGACTAGATTTTGTGAAATAATCCCTGACAAACACCACAAAGTTTCGTCAAGGACAATATAGCAAAAAAAAAGTAGCGTAAAAGGTTGGCTGACGACATTAGAAGACATGCATGTAGGTCACGGTTGGGGTCATAATAAAAAGAATCGTATCAGTGAACTGTTTCTAAGATCACTGTGTTGGCCGTCTTTAGATTTTCAATCGTACGAGTCTGTCGGTAGCCTTATGTAAATCCTTTGTTGTTAACATACAATTTGGTTTTTGTGATTGAATCTGAAAATTAAAAATGCCAAGAAGATAAACATAATTTATGGTTCCCATTGGCAGTATGTTAATATTTTCTAAGCGATATTGATTACATATGACTGTGTTTTGTGTGGAAAACTTAAACAGACATTCGACAACAAAAAAAAATTGAAGGATAGCTCACCACCATAGAGATTTTTAGCTCTGAATATGGTGGAAACATTATGGTCATTGGTTCGGGCACTCTTTTGGAGTGTTTGATTCAAGCATTTTTATAAAAAGATAAATCGGATGAGGACGGACGAGGATGTTTTCCTTAACCTCATAGGACGGTTGTCGTCAGATATCGATAACGACTTCGTGAACAATCGACAAGCTCTGATTATGCGTTTTTTTGCAGCAAAAAATCATATTCGTGGAAGTAAAAGATTTGAAATCACAACCTCCTCAGAAAAATATTTAGATCAAAATAGAAGATCGGATAGTAAAACAGATGTATTCGCCGTCTGCAAAAGGTTGAACAATTTTTGATTTTCCCGTCAACCAGCCATAAACAGGGGTAAGGACAATCCAAAGAGTAAAAAGCCGCAGATCGTGTTTTATTCCCTAGGAAGCTGCTTATCATCTGTTGTCGACAGCAATGACAAGCATAAGCAATGGCCTCCATCTATAATGCTGTTATATAGTACAATGGATGCTAAAACCAATGAAGTACAAGATTTTGTATCAGACGCTAGGCCATACTTTGACGAAAAGAAGTAATAGATTTAATGATTATATGACATTATAACCACCTAATAGGTTAGAATATGTCTGAACTAAAGTTTCAGATTACTGTGACCTGTTTCGCGTCTCGCTTGTTTTTAATTTCCCCAATTGAACTGTTCATTATTTAGCGTTTAAACGTCAAAACTGATTAAAAATTTCGTAGAATATTCAAATAAACGATTTCATTTTAACCGAAATCAGATTTAAAATGGGACTGCGAATAAAAAAAATGACCATCGCGTGACGCAACACAACTAAAATCGATTTCATTATAAGAATGGTGAATATTATGTGTTGGTCATTGTGACCGAGAAGCGAATATTTCCAGCGCGCGCGGCAGGGAAATTTTATCATTTCAGGAAATGACGATTCGTATTTCGCAATTTAAATCTAGAAAATTTTCGGGCAAGCACACAGAAAAAAAAAACATAAAATGCAAAGCCAAAGAAAAATAAGCTTTCGTGTTCCACAAAGTATATATCCACCAGTATGTGCTAAAAATGAGCAAAATAGAGAGATCGTTTATTTACTCAATGTGAATTTATTCATCATATCCAATTAATAAACCTAATTTATGTTCGTGGAAACACATGTAACACGACACCTTCGAACAATAAACTTCTTTCACTTATTCTATCCGCTATGCTAAATATTTACTTCCAATTAATTTCCAATTATTAAAACATCTTTTTGAAATGTTTTACATCAATATTAGTAACGCTGGTGTATGGGTGTGTGTATAACGTGTATAATAGACAATCAGAGATTATAATAATACCACTTACCACCTTGCATATTAATTACTTTAAAAGTAATTTGTTATTCCTAGCATGTGAGAGCGATGGGAATATAATTTAGTTCGACAGTTTTTGCTGTTTTTTTTTTATTCGTAATTACGAATGGAGATGACTGTTGAATTAATCCAGTGCTTGATGCAGTTTTAGCAACCACTGTACTATGATTATTCACTTTCTTTCTTACAATTTAACCATAAAACACTTTCCGATTCGATTCACAGCGGAAAAAAGACCGAGAAATTTTCTTTGTTTTATGAAACCGTCGTCACCGACGAAACTGATAAGAAAAATGAAAATTCGCAATTCGTAGAAGCAAACTAACACATACTGCCGTTCAGGTAATTTTTTTATTTTGTAGCAATAACGATTTTTTTAAGTGTTGTTTACTATACAACACAGAGCACTCATTTACTTTTTTTTTCAGCCGAGGTAAACAATTTTTATTATTGCAAATAAAAATGTGCAATGGTACGTTTTAAATAACCAACCGAGGTATATAAGTAGACGTAATCTAATCACCAACAAACACAAGTTTTATTTAAATGTTGAGTAAACATTAGCGGTTGGAGTTGACGGAGACGATTTTGTGGCAAAAGCTCATATTTTAACGATGATTACAGTTTTTGTATCCTTGGCGAATTATAGCACTTGTGTGTTGAAACAGATCGGAACGGGTCGGTAGAGATTTAAAAGATTTCGTTTTTATGGTGTAATGATTTGACGAAAGATGGCAAAGTTTAGCGAATTTTATGGAAAATGAAAGATGGAAATTAATTAGATCAATTAAAATCTAGGCACTGAAATAACGGGTTCAGACACTCACAAAGGCGCTTCGCAAGATTTGACGGATTGTTTCCATGTATTAGAATGCTCATTACTAGCCGGAGGACGAGCCATTAGAAAACTCTGTTGCCACTACATTTGTGATCAACTCAGAATTGTCTTTTGTTTTTTAAGGTGCAGTCTGACATAGAGAAATTTCAAACTGTTCAACTCTGAAAGAGCTCAAATGTGCGGAAAGAGTGGGCTGGAAAGAAAGGCAATGAAGCATGTTTGCTAGATTTTCTAGATGAAGGAGCTTTCGCTGCTAGTGCAAAGTAGAAAACTCAACAGACTATTGGACGGATGACTAACACTCATTGATTACAATTCACTAAAGTGTAGCATGTTCCCCTTCAATATTCATGACATTATCAAAATATTATACCCGTCTATAGCAGTCACAACCGAATCAATCTCTAGCATTGTCTTTCCACTATCATTTAGAGGTCGGCCAACATTATGCACATGAAAACTGCAATCTAGATAATGAATGTGGTCAGTCATATCACCGAAAATTTATGGAAAACGAAACCTAAAGCCTAAATGAACCGTTTTTAATATGAATGAATCACGCGAATAAATGATTTGATTGTAGTTTCTAATCAATAAATCAATAGTTACTTAGGTGTACATCACATGCGGCATTACCGTATATATACCCGTTTGTACACATGTGTGTTTGACGATAAAAATAGACGGAGATAAGATTAGGAATGAAGGAAAAGGCTTTTTTCATTAAAAAACATAAAACTTATCTCTGGCATTCAACCCATCAAAAACATTGCTTTTCGATTTGATTGACATTTTTTTTCCCTGGATTTGATTCGAAAGAACTATATAGACAATAAGTTGAATAGCAATACATATAGCTGCACGAAATTCAATGACATTCGTATATATTTGATCTGTGTGTCATCGTCTAACGTTTTTAGTGTCATCGTTTCAGTTTGAACAAAAACTTATCGCCTTGACTCTTAATAATGAGAAATGATCACAAAGCAAATGTGAGCCTGGCCACGAAATCCGAAACAGTCAACTTCCGTTAATTATTTTCGAATTTGCAAAACAAAATTTTGAAAGTTTTCGTTCCACTGACAAAATTGTATTTTATCAACAAAACAACTTTTTAATTGAAAGTCCACCGATTTTTTTTCTTCTTCTGCACTTCTAACGAGCAACAAAATTATTAACAAATAGTCGCGAGACGAACCAACAACAACCAAATTGTTGCCATACTAATTTGCCTTTTTGTATTATAATTCCATGTTTTGGTATTGAATAATGAAGAAGAAAAAAATCCAACAGCGAAACCGAACACAACACAAAAAACCTTATTCTAAACAACAACCAACCACTCACGTCTGCAACATTTGAGCAATTCTGACCAACTGATTTTAATTAAATTTCAAAATACGAATATATTGGAGAACTGAATGAGTGTAAACCGTCAATGTAAAGTGTACAGCGTGTATTGCGCCGCGGCTCTGCAATAATATCGCATATTATATTGCCGGCTGTTTGTATCGTTCTATTATACATGTGCCGTATGTTTGCAGCGCTCTTCACAATAATATGTGTGTTTGAAAATACGATGAAGGGATACACAACAACAATAAAAATAAAAATTGGTTCTCTTGCGATAGTTGTGTTGGATAGACAATTACGAGAAGAGAGAGCAACTAACACTATACAGCTGTGTGCCTGTTTGAGATTTTTATTATTAGGCTTCGGGACGGCTGATAACACGCGTAACATATTTTTAACACAATTTTTTGTTTAATGGAAAGAAGCGCGTTTTTAAGTGTAATGTATGTGTAGAAATAGCTATACGTGTGTGAAGTGCTCGCACATGTGATTCATAAAACATGTATAATGAAAACGAAATGAGCAAGTATTCAATGTGGGATTCTAGTTTTGTAATTGTTGATTCGACGATTTCAGTTTTCCCAACTAGTGCGGAAAAGGATTTCGTTTGAATTGACCAACATCGTAGTATTATTACTTGTCGCGCCTAATCTTGGGTCTAGTCATCTTGTGTATGTTCTAGCTCAACCACTCGTTAGAAAGCTATTTTCTTTGTATTCTAGAGGCTCGTAACTACCATGTTTACCATGTACCACTGCTCTCAGCATTGACACTCGTATGTCAGACGCTGAAAAGTGTTCCGTGTTTTAACTTGAACCCACGCCAAGAAATCATAACCTCTGTCGTCCTGTCCTAACGAAAGAAATTTGTTCATCAAGCGAGTCGCCACCGGTAAGGTGTGGCTTTTGATTTTTTATTTTTTCAAGTTGGAACACATGCAGTTACACCCACTAAAAACTCGTGCTTCCACCTACGTAATAAACACATACTAAACGAGCTAATCTAAATCAATTCTGAACCCACAGGGTCCAAATACTTTCTAAATGCTAGGAACAGGGAGTTTTGTGCCCTAACATTTTACATTCTAGATTCATGTTACCAACAATTTGCAAGAAAACTAAAATCTAGTTCCTTAAACATTGAAGTATAAGAGAGATCCAATCTGAAGGTATAATTGTGAATGCAATTGGTTCAAAGTTTTGCGCCCTTAACATTTTACATTCTAGATTCGTGCTCCAAACAGTTTGTAAAGAGACTAAAATATACAATTGTTAAAAGTTTCCTATGTGCAGAATAAGCACCAGCTGATCTACTAACACACACTTACCGTATGATAAACAATCAAAACACATTCTGAACAATTTGTTTACTTCAATCATACGTGTTATGTGCGCGCATAGATGACGTTAACGTAGAAATGAACTGGTGTGTAGGTTGTCTTTGAATTGTTTACAATGCAAAGTGTTTTTGTTTGTACACCAGCTGGTGATATTCAGCTGGTGCTACGTCTGCACATAAGAAACTTTTAACAATTGTAGTTCTTCGAATATTAAAGTATTGTAGAAATCAAATCTTAAGGTTGACTTGTCGATGCGATTAGTTGCGAGTTTTGTACCTTAACATTTTACATTCTAGATTCATGTTGCCAACTAGAGGGAAATTTGAATCTAGTTCCTCGATTGGATAGATCCAATCGTAAGGGTGACTTGTCCATGCAATTGGTTTCGAAATTTTGTTTGATTAGCGTGGGAGAGATGATCAAACGAATAGCACTAGAAGAAGTACCAGTTGTGAAAGACGTCGAAATAAGTGCTTTCAATATGAAATATAAAAAGGATGGAGTTGGAGGCATGTCGCATGTAAAGCAACTGTTTGTTAGAAATATTCGGACGTTTAATTTGCAGTTAAAGTCTGTTGGACATATTGCGTAAATTAAGATGTTAAATTAACAAAGCACTGGCTAGTAAATAACATAAAATCAGACCGATTGAAAACCTATACAGATCGATTGATTTCAGTTAATTATGTTCTTCGCATTTATGGCCCAAATTGCATTGGATCACCACATAAACACCCTCGGACTGTTTTCGATAAAGCTGAATTTATTGCATTCCTTGCCGTAATGTGCAACGTATTTAATGCCCTTCTGGGAAAACAGATGGGGGAAATTGTTTCATTAAAAACCATAAAAGATCTCTAATACTACATTTAAACACCAAAACTACAGCACGTGCTGTGAGTATTTTGAAAAATTTGTAAAATACAAACCGACAGTTTCATGAATCGATGTATGGATAGTGGATACGGATAGTGTGTTTGCTTGCTCATACCGTAATTCATATCTAATGTGTACGGTGTTACGTTTAAAGCATCTCCGACAATGCGCTGAACAGAGAAAGTGAATCTTTCATATTTCTACAGGAATTGGTAATATACCCGATCCACTGGCAGATCGTTTCTATACGAAGAAAAAAAAACCGTGTTGTAAGGGAGACAGATGGTTAGCAATATTAAATGGTTGATACACTCAATGTACACACAAAATTTTTTGTATTATCGTTGGTCGGATAGAATCAAAAAAAAAATTGTAAATAAACAACAACATTGCTTCGGAAAGGTGTATTCAACGTAGACATAATTCATGATTAGTATACGTTTGTTAATGGTTTGTCCATGGGAACAATAATTTATTTGATATTTTTTACGGTGACTGAACGAAATTCGCATAAATGGTTCCGGTGTAATAAATTACTCGGAGGGAGAACGAAAAGAAATTTGGTTCAACGTAATTTCGTGTAACACCGAAAAAAACAACACCAAATACCAGCAATCCATTGGGACTATAGTCTTAAAATACACATTTTTCCATGTTTATACCATTTTATTACGTTGCATCTTTGGTGTATGTGTTGTCTTAAGCACCCATACGATTTTCCATTACGTAATCTTAGCGCACTTTGTGGCACTTCTGTGTTGCGGTGGTAATGTTGTTCCGAATACCACAATAAATTCTCTTGCCGTTTGTCGTACAACTAAAAACAGAGTACACATTTTAGGGGACGGCGAGCATGAACACCCTAGGCATTAAGAAAATAAAATTGATTTCACACAGCGACAATTCCGTATATGATTGATCTCCAAGGCAGTTGTTAAAATGTTTTGTAATTATCAAACTATTGACTTCAATTTTGAATAACACATAACACACGTTAACCCGGTGGACGAGTAAAGGGTGACTTCATTTGCACATTGCTTTGGCACTGCAGGAGACGACGGGAAAAATTGGAATCAAATTGAATTCATTCATAAAATGATTTTGAAATTTAAATATGGCTTGGGATGGTGTCATTTTTTACGCAGCAATTACGTGCTTGTTTGGCTGATGGCAAGAAAATTAGCTGTGCTGTAATAGTTATTTATACAACCGAGTGATAAATGCTTTTTTAGGCATTAGATGTGTAGATTGTCACTCGAGGCCGCAGGCAGTAAAGGCAATGGAAAGTCCTACTTTTCGTCACTTGTTGCGAAAATAGATTTTTACATATTGTCAGAACTACTACTTCGAAAGCTTGTGTTTAATGACGTGAAAAATCTTTAAAAAAAGGATCCAGCTTGTCTCAAAATAGAGGAGTTTCAAGACTCTTTCCGGAAGTGAGGTTTACCTGTTATATTCCACACGATGTACTGGGTAAAAGAGTGCATTGCAGAACCAGTAAAATAAATAGATCTCTCTTACCAGAGAGATTGAAATTTTATTCAAGTGAAACTTCTCAAGAGAATGCTCGAGGAAATCAAAATTATTGACCACACTTCCTCACAAAATCAAAGAATCCTGTCACATCTTCACGCATCCAAAGTTAATGTTAGAAATCTGTGGGAAATGTCAGTTATCACCCATTGCCCCCATCTACTCGGCGCAACTGCGTTCTAAACTTTTAAAATATTTTTTATTTACAAATTCGAGTCAACTAACGTCAAGATAGATAGTTCGTCTTCTTGCCAGCCATCTGTCATTGATAGTCACAAAAATAATCGGTGGTATCTTGTGAGCGGGGTCTTTTATCGGAAAATATTGGCTAAAATAAATGAAGTCATAGATTTCACATCTGATGAAAAGTAGTAACAGAATAATTGTTATGTTGCTGAAGCGCTTGTCGTTTGATGTAAAAGTTTAAGATTTTTTCGATGCTGGAAGTAAGCTCTAGAAAGACATACTATTGATATTCAATAAGAAAAACTCGAATCACGGTATGCTGTTTGATTGAAATTCCCTAGCAATAACAGCAACTCTAGCTACTGCTTCAAAAAACGTAAAATATGTGGTTCTTGTCATAAAAATAAATTTAATTCCGTCGAAATTGTAGCCTCCTAACATACAAAAAAAAACGTTTTACGAAAAGAAATGCTACACAGAAATTAATCATAACCAAATATCGAATATCTAAAAACAAATTTGTTGTTTTTTTGCTTTGAATGAATTTTCTTAGAAATACGTTAGAAAAATGGTGCTATGTTGATATTACATCGAAACGTCGTATATTAGATGCACCGAAGTTAAACATAAATTTTGTATTTATTAATGGAATACCTCACAGTAACATTCGACCGAAAAAAAAAAAAATCCAAAATTTGTCATAAAATATTAAATTACAAAATAAGTATTGAAAGGAACATTTTCGTATTTCAAACGACGAGTTTCAGCTGATAAGAAAAATGAAAAATATCCAAATGCAACAACGAGTGTAAATAGTTTCGCTTTACCTATGGCACTTCCTGCATTATTTCAGTGAGATAATTTGGACAATTTACTTCTAGATCGTTACGACAACAGGCAAAATGTTAGCCTTCTACATCCTATATCTGTTTAATGAAAAGTCGGATGAACATGCGTCGAGCACTTCGTTATAAGGCCCTGAACCGATGATTCCAGTTTTCCTCTATTTCGAACGTTACGTTGTCGGATTTTTCTTGGGATCAAGCTTCTCATCCTTTAGTTTTTGGTGGGTTGAAGACTTGGCAGTGCCTGCCTATCTGTCATCTGTGTATTCATCATCTGATTTGTCGAATGAAATTTTGAGTAGATTTAATTTGCGGATGATTGATGATGCCATTACAGCATTCCTACGATTTTATTCCAGATGATGATGAAATGAGAAAGGTGCAACGAAACTGGGACCTACCGGTGATTAGGAGCAGTTTTAGCGAGATGTTAGATTCTAGTGAACCTATTACTCGTGATAGACTACTTGCGTCATCTACCAAAGAATCTTCAAAATGACTGCAGGTTGTCCCATCGAGTCGACTAGGTTTACTATTAGAAAACAATGCTGCAAGAATTGCTGTTGGTCTTCGTTTAGGGTCCCAGTTGTGTGAAGAGTACAAGTGTAATTGTAGTACTGTGGTTAAGAAGGACGTTTGGCATGGTTTATCGTGCAAATTAAAGATAGGGATTATTGCTAAACACGATTCTGTCAATAATGTTTTTGGTCATGCATTTTCCTTTGTGAAAAATGTCAAAAGTGAATATAGAAAAATCCATATAGACAGACAGGCTGCAGACAAGAAATTGTTCAGAGGGATTCTTTTGAAAAACAGCCTACCGAAATCGGACGCATTTTCCAGTGGACTTTTTTATATGTGCCTAGAAAGAACTTCGACCCTAGAACCCAAAACCACTTTCAAAAAAATTCTTCGAAGCTTTTGTGACTGGTGAAAGGTGATCAAAAACCGAAAACTTGCACTTTTCTTACCAAAATTTCTCCGGGTACACGAGCCGTACATGGTCTTGTGGGGTGTCATCAGAAAGGTAATCACATGTACTATTGAGCCGAATAGATACTCATTGGTTTTAAAATTAATCCACACTGAAATATGTGCAGTTGAAGTTTTCAACCGAAAACTTGCACTTTTCTTACCAATATTTCTCCAGTTACACGAGCCGTACATGGTGGTGTGGGGTATCATTTGAAAGGTAATTTTATGTGCTTTTGGGTCTTATGGGGTTTGGATGCATATGCGATGAAATATGGGCACTTAAACATTTCAACTTCTCATATTTCATCGCATATGCATCCAAACCCCATAAGACCCTATTTGGCCCAAAAGCACATTAAATTACCTTTCAAATGATACCCCACACCACCATGTACGGCTCGTGTAACTAGAATCCTTTCTTTCTCCTGTTGTATTGAAATAAACAAATGGTAAACAAAAACTGACTTCTTTGCGTTATTGATCAGCCCCAGGCAATACAACGGGAAAAAAAGGATTCTGAATTTCCGCTGATCAGCAATACAAATATCGAAAATCATTAGTGTAACTAGAGAAATATTGGTAGGAAACTTCAACTGCACATATTTCAGTGTGGATGAGTTTTAAGACCAATGAGTCTCTATTCGGCTCAATAGTACATGTGATTACCTTTCTAATGACACCCCACACGACCCTGTACGGCTCGTGTACCTGGAGAAATTTTGGTAAGAAAAGTGCAAATTTTCGGCTTTCGATCACCTTTCACAAGCCATAAAAGCTTCGAAGAATTTTTTGAGAGTGGTTTTGGCTTCTAGGGTCGAAGTCCTTTCTAGGTACCTATAAAAAGTTCCACTAGAAAACACGCCCGATTTCGGTAGGCTGTTTTTCAAAATAATCCCTCTCAAGATTCTACAAATATTTCCTTTCTATTCAGGAACCCCATTACAAGATTTACCGACCTCCAGCAACATATCGTGACATAACGGGTCATAGTTCATTATATTATCACATAAAACTATTAGATTTTAAAGGCACATCGATTTTTAAAAGATTCAAAAGTAGAACGTTATTGTTATCCTAATCTTCATCTGTTATCGATAACGCAACGGCAAGAGAAATAAAAGATGAGCTCTTGCTAACGTGATCTTATATAACAGCAAAACGCTTGTTAAAAGGAATGAAGTAAAAGATCTCGTATCATATACATTTAGACGAAACGAAGTAATAGATTTGATAATTGTTGATATGCTTACCGTCTTCAGATGAACAATATGTGCTCAATTTCAAAAGCTCAAAACATTTCTTTCAATACAGTTTCAATATATTCACAATAAAGTCATAAGAAGCAACCAATTGGGAAGACAGTACGAACAACAATAGCCCTGGGAGTTCTAAGGCGTATAACAGATTAACGTTGAATAAAATGTGAAGCTTAGTACAATACAAAAAAAACGTTTTATAAATATTTGTGGATGTATCACAGCTGTGTATTGACGCAGTTTTTCGGCAACAGACTAGAACTTTATTAAAAGTACAAATGAGACTAATCAACTATAATTAAATATCGAAAATTAACACAAATTTACTTCTCAAATTACAAAAACGGTTGTTTTGTCTCGAGCTATTTTTCGATAACTCAAAAACTCTTTGGTCGTATCCATTTCACGGTCAAGTTAACACCACCCGATAATAAGAATGACACGATAGAGGAAAAGTTTTTGATTTTTAGCCCCGTACGAAGTACGAAGGGGCTTATAGGATTACGATGCCGTGTGTAATTGATGGAATTCGAAGCAGACGGTAAGGGCAAAGTGTTTGCCTATGTTCATAGATGACGAATCCGCAATAAAAATTTGGGCCGTCTGTCCGTCTGTCACGTCGATATCTTGAGTAAATCAAATCCGATTTCAAAAGTTTTTTTTCCCTGAAAGATAGTCGAAATAGTGAGGCTAAGTTCGAAGATGGGCATATTCGGGTCGGCCCTTCGTGAGTTAGGGCCACCTAAGTGATTTAAGGTCTTTTGGTGATATTTATGGCAAAATAAACGATGGAAATCGGGTGTGTGGACCATGAGTTAGGGCCTTAGAAGTGAAAAGCTACTAGGGCCCTATGTGTATTTTACATAGAACTCAAGTAAATTTCATTCGTTTTTCGTAATTTTTGTGTCATTTGGAAGGTAATCAAAGGCCGAATAGAATGTTGTTGAAAAAAAAAATTAAATTTGGGTCCTCGGACTAAGGCCGCTACTAGGGCCCTATGCGTATTCTACATACAACTCGAGTAAATTTCATCCGTTTTTCGTAATTTTTGTTTCATTTGGAAGGTAATCAAAGGCCGAATAGAATGTTGTTGAAAAAAAATTAAATTTGGGTCCTCGGAGTAAGGCCGTTACTAGGGCCCTATGTGTATTTTACATATAACTCGAGCAAATTTCATCCGTTTTCCGTATTTTTTGTTTCATTTGGAAGGTAATCAAAGGCCGAATAGAATGTAGTTGAAAAAAAAATTGGATCCTCGGACTGAGGCCGATACTAGGCCCTATGTGTATTTATACTCAATAAATTAAAATTTTAGGGCTATTTGAAATTTTTGTTTTATTTGAAAGGAACGTCGTACGGGGCTTCGTAATTGCGCTATGCGCAATTTCTAAGATGTACACATTACATAATAATTTTACTTGAACTACTTTAACCGGCGCATAGGCTTACGGTCAAAGTAGGGTGACAGACGCACTAGGGTCACGTACGCAATAGATATACGGGTTTGTACGGGGCTCAGTCGCAGCAAACGCTCCGACTGTTCTGATGGCTCGTTTCTTTTATGTCCCTTAAATTATTCATCACGACATCATGATGTGCATTATTCCAAAATCTTTTAAAGTTTCTGTAAATTTTAGAATCGAAAGAAATTTTTGGAATTCGATGAAAATTCCGTAAACTGCAGCATGAATTTGCTTCAGGTGTTTTTCAGCTGATCTACACATACAATCAAAACTATTTATGCTTGTTAGTTGTAGTGGTAGTAGCAAAACCGTATAAAGACGTGAAATCAGTTTTGATTGTTTGTGTGTGAAAAACAGCTGAAGCAAATTAATGGTGAAATTTCACTGTCTCTAACTATACTTCACAATCTTAAAAATTCTAAAGCTTTCTAGAATTTTTAAAGTATTTTATTTTTGTAGAATTTGTAGAAATTGCTAGGGAAATCGACCTACAATTCCTAGAAAATTCTAAGAAATTCTAAAATTTTCTAGAAGTTTTAAAAAAAATCTGTAGAAAAGACTCCAGGTGTATGGTGTATACTGCGAAGACTACACTGGAACAACAATATTTTTGATGAAACATAGATTCAGATCAGATAATGCCATTAATATTTCGTTAAGTATGACTATTTTCTATATAAAAGTGGGATATGAAGCATTTTTGGACTTTTTTGTGGCTGTTCAATATTTATTTTCAATAAAATGGTTATCTGAAGTGTGCTAAACTAAAGTAAAGAGTTACTTGATATATCCACATATCCACATTGGTTACGTAGACTACGATTTTCGATTGCTGGAAAATAGTCGAAATATATGCATAAAACGTTCGAAATTTTAATTCGTAGTGTACTTAACCAACGTGGATATATCAAGTAACTCTTTATTTTAGTTTACTTTACTTTAAATAACACTTTTATTGAAAATAAATATTGAATAGCCACAAAAAGGTCCACAAATGCTTCACATCCCACTTTTATACAGAAAATAGTCCAAATAGATCGAAATTTGGGTTCCAAGAGTATAAGAACAACGTGAATACATTGAAAAATTCTTTATTTTAGTTGATCTCACTCTTGTCAGCAATAAATAATGAATAGCCGCACAAAAAAGCGAAAAACAAACGAAAGAAAGAGATAAAATTTCATCGACTTGGGGTGGACTTCCGCTAATGTCGCTCCAACCCTTTGCAGTGAAACTTATCCAAGGATGTTTTTACATGTTATGGTACTACAGAGGCTGGGCTCTCTCACAATACATACCATGTCTCGGACTTATGTCACTGCAGCCGGTTAGGGACTTGGGAAAATCACCTATTTTTCACCTAAAATGATTGATATCACCAACAGGTCAACATGGACCTGGTGGTGTGTATACTCAAAATATGCGTCTCTTCAAGGCCTACAAGCCTAGCTAAAATTCCCAAAATTGTTTTACTCAACTAATCACGAGAAAACGATTTTGGGCTCCTTTTGGCAGACCCTTACTTCATGACCTCGAGCGTCGACAACAAAATATATGACACCAAACGTAGTATCACGTTTTGCTCGCAACAGTTCAACGAATCGAATGAGCTAACAGCATTAATCTCAGAGTCACAATTTTTATTTTAAGGCCCGTCATTAGGAAATGACAGGACAGTTTCCCGAAAATGTATGCAAAAATTTATCACAAAAAATCACCGAAAAAATTCAAAGAAGCTCACCTCTGATACTTTCCATTGTATTCGGGCATAGTCTCTTTAGGTCGCCAAGGCATATTTGAACACTAAGACACTTTTTACTCGATGCAAAAACAAAAAGTTTTTTTTGTCGCAACAAAAACACAGAAAATATTTCGACACAACTGTGACACTCCGCTACTATAAGTACTGGAATGAATGTTTGCTGTGTTCACTTTGGCGGTAAAATATCTTCATTCAAAAAAGTGTCGGACATATTATAAAAATCATGAAACAGTTGACAAAGGGTAGCGTATACAGTTAATAATGCTCATCGACCATTTTTTTAAAGGTTTACGAGAGCTCAGCGGACATTCTTTCAACGATGGGAGAGCATTTATTAAAAATTAAGCCTATCGTAAGACTGCGCTGAGCGTAAATAAATGTTCGTTGCTCTTTAGTAAGCTAAGAATACTTCGCGAAGTCTAATTATGCCACCTCTTTGAATAAAAATATCGGCTGAGGTCGAATAATCCTCCGCTGAGCTCTAATAATTCTTCGCTGAGCTTTAACAAACCTCCGCTGAGCTCTAATAATTCTCCGCTAGGCTTCAGGAAGTGTTCGTTAGGCCTAAGGAAGTTTCAGGAAGGCTTAATGGAGCTAATCGGACACTCAGCGGAGATCTGCCAAAGCTAAGTGGAGTCTTATTAAATCATAGCAACAATTATTAGGTATCCGCTGATGCTTATTGAGTGTTCGCTTAGCTTCATTGCCTTACTACTATGTGCTAAGGTCTGACGGACTCTTACTGAAGCCTAGCGGAGAATTATTAGAGCTCATTAGAGGTTTGTCAAAGCTCAGCGGAGAATTATTAGAGCTCAGCGGAGGTTTGTTAAAGCTCAGCGGACAATTATTCGACCTCAGCCGATATTTTTATTCAAAGAGTTGGCATAATTAGACTCAGCGAAGTCTTGTTAGCTTACTAAGGAAGTGGGAGAGGTTACAATTTTAATAAATGTCTACCATCGTTGAAGGGTCGGACACTTTTTTGAATGAAAATATTTTACCGCCGAAGTGAACACAGCAAACATTCATTCCAGTACTTATAGTAGCGGAGTGTCACAGTTGTGTCGAAATATTTTCTGTGTTTTTGTCGCGACAAAACAAAAAAAAACTTTTTGTTTTTTCATCGAGTAAAAAGTGTTTTAGTGTTCAAATATGCCTTGGCGACCTAAAGAGACTATGCCCGAATACAATGGAAAGCATAAGAGGTGAGTTTCTTTGAATTTTTTCGCTGAATTTTTGTGATAAAATTTTCCATACATTTTCGGGAAACTGTCCTGTCATTTCCCAATGACGGGCCTTAATATAAGTTTTATGATAGGAAACTTCAATTAATTAATGTTCCCGATGGATAGGGCACCGATAAACTAGAGCACTTTTGTAATATTTTCTTTTGATGAATTCAAGTAGTACCAAATCGTTTGAAATGAATTAACAGTAACAGGTTTCTAAATAATTAACTTGAATAAAATATCAAGTTACTCTTCAAGAGATTTGACTTTTTCTATCTGCATTTTTTCCCAAAAGCGGATGGTAATGAATACCGAATCATTTATGTATATTCTGCCTTTTCGATGGAGCAATTACAAAACGTAGCAATTGAAATTGTATGTCTATTTCCTTACCAACAATGCCACATTGTCGTGTTTGTAATATCTTTCGAATAAAAATGGAATAAAAAAAACGGTTTTTGAGTCTTATTCAAACAACAATGCGAAATGAAATTATCTTTTTTTTGTTCGTCTGAAGCGGAGGTGGAATTTTTTCTGGTATTTATTGTCTGTGTGGAGTTAATAATATGGTTAGACGGTTACATGAATTGTTGATTACACGGATTTATGACTGAATTAACTGATATTACATTACTCGGATAAAAATTTACTTTACTTGATTTGCTTTGACATATTCAACGGAAAACATATAGACAGTAGATACATTATTTACACTGTATACCCAGCCCGGGTGAGATCTTTAGTCATACAACAACATTTTCTTTTCTAATATAAAGTCAGACGGTCGTTCATCAACAACGAAATAATTGCAGACCTTGTTACACCTCTATGAATCTTAATCTCTTTGACGCTTAACAACTACTCAATCAATTTTCATTTTTACATAATAAAGCCCCGACCATACAATTGACTTATGTCACCGCGCAGTGTTGTTAATTCAACGTGCTATTAATTTGAGTCGATTATTATGCAAATGTAGCGCTCTTTTCAGTCCATTATTGCGAATTATCACACCAGTGTAACAAATTAATTAAAATCGGTTGATCGTGATTTGATGCTGTGTAGAACGTTTGAGACATGTTTATTTTGTAATTGTTTTTCGCAGACAACTGTGAAATTGACTTAAATTCGGTTCAATTTGTGGAGTGATTTCTTGATCGTGGACTTGATTTGAAAGTCGAATTGGTTGTTTTGGTTGTTCTGGACGTTGAATCATACGATACATAAAATCATTGGCATACAAGATCTAATTGGCTGGGCTCAAAGAGTAGAACAGTTACGATAATTTCTATCTTTTTATCACTCCAGTGCTACCCTTCGATGAGGTGGTTAAGTCAGGAAAACCTATCGTAAAGCTAGTGGCTTTAGGTTTTTTTTTTTTGGTAGAGCTTTAGGTAGTGTTTAGTTGATTATTGGCATTATTGCCATATAATGTAACTTTCCCGCACCTCTTTGCTGTACTTTTTCTTTTATTTTTCAGTTATCGTATATCCACTCGACCTTGACCTTGACCTTGACCTTGCACATTTCGAATAGGACCCTGTGGTCTTTCCGGAAGAGCTTGAACGTTGAATCACTCACAGTGGAATGACCCACTTGGATCCCCCTTTTTGCCCTCCTTGTTCAATACTTTGTTACTCTGTGTGTACATCGTATCGATGTATTGAACAGCGCCGGACCGCCATCCGAAATGTGTTAAACTTAAGACTAACAACAATCACCGTCGCCGGACTAAGTGACTGGACTAGCTACTTTTGCATATATCATTCATAGGCTTGCAATACAGTCCGACACAATATAATGCCGCAAGGAAAATTTACCTGTTACCTGCTTTGTCATCCCACTGCATTCATTAAATTACCTGTATTCGTCCAGTTACCTGAGTCCGTTTATAAAGCCGACTGTTCTAGCCAACGACGGGCCTACGGGTACGGTAATAACAACGTTCGTAGACCCGAAGATTGGCAGCAGGGAGATGAACCGCTCGCCGGAGCCTTTGCTCGAGATGATTCTTACGTAGGGTCGAGGGGTCAGTTTTCATACAATATACATGTTAGAAAGATCATTCCTCCTTCCACAAAACATCCGTCAGCATCTCGCTTCGTATACCATACCGTAGCAATCTCAGCGTTTAGCATTGTGCAGTTCACTCATTTTGCATCGCATTGTCACGGCGCCAAAGACCGACTCAACCGGCTATTCACGCAGCACTCACGCTCACACTTCACATTATTCACACACGGGACAGTTCCAGCTAACTTTAAATCGTACTCACATCCCTCGGAAACAATTTTCACCCCAAATAAACCGAGAAATTCACAAAAATTGCGGAGCGAAAAGAAAAACACGACCGTCCATTTTCACCGCACACTTTTCCTTCCTTATCGTATATCCACTCGACCAACTCTTTCCGCTTTTAACTATCCCTTGCCCTTTGTACTTTCATTAGTTATTTCAACTGTATGTGTAATCATTCACCCAGTTCTTTGAGTTCTTTTGTGTATGACATCCCACGCAACTAAGTCAGTTAAAACTGTACTAAACTTTGTTGGATCTTTTCAACTTACTCGGTTTACATGAAAAGGATTTGACAGTTTTACATTTCTACTTGCACGCTCTTTTGATTTAGAAAAGCTCCTACATGTCCAAATAACGGATTCTAATAAACTCTTTTCATACGAACCTCCACTTAAATTTGTTCTGTTCTGGGAGCGCTGAATGAAACATTCAACACACCTAATAAAACAGTTCAGATGAGCACTCTATAGATAAAATTGTGCTTGAAATTTTGAGACTGTTTCCCTTAGTGAAGTGAACTCAATTACACAGCAATACCATTTCAACGTTGACTGGTCGATTCAACAGCTTGATTCAATGTTTTCATAAACAGCTATGTAAGGTTTGCCTTTCAATCCACCAGTTTTTTGATTGAATAAATCAGGAACTGGTGAACTTAAACGCCCACGCAAAACGAGTAAAATGTATACATAAAGTCTCGGTGTGCCCATAATTCAATCGAAAATACTAAAAGCCACACTTTCATTACCATAAAACAAGAACGTCAATAATAATAAGTTTCCTCTTGCATAAACAGATCGCCGAATAAAATTGAAACAATAAATTTCTCCAGATTACACTGATGCCACTGATTTAATGACTCTCAAT